>NC_089767.1:39679508-39724508 GCF_040412425.1 Macrobrachium rosenbergii | reverse complement strand
TAAGATTTTTACTGTAACAGGCCGAGATGATCGGTTGTACAGCGTTTAGGCTAATGTAGCATATATCGCCTTGTGGAATGGACAGTAATTAATAATAATAATAATAATAATAATAATAATAATAATAATAATAATAATAATAATAATAACAGCTACAGGTTGAGGAAAAAAGATAATTAGAAGAATAGAGAAGACTGTGTAAATTAAATGCCGTGAAAACAGCTATACTTTTTAATGCAGCTGCCTTCAGAGAAGGTCTCTTCCTAATAATAATAATAATAATAATAATAATAATAATAATAATGCCTATACAACGAACTTTATTGATTCTCAAACTGTTGCTTACGTATAATCCTATCTTGATATCTTGTCTTCATTAACTATACTAAATGCATTCCTTCTTCCGCTTACCTCACCCAGTCATATTCTCACCCGTTGTACTTTGAGGAACCCATCTTCTTACTCCTCATTTATTTGATTTATTTAGGAATTTTCACTTGTGGCAAGAAAAACAATTGAAAAATGCTCCGACGTTTCTTTGGCGCAATCGAGTTTTCTGTACAACCGCTACGGCGTATAATCGAGGCCGCCGAAAATAGATCTATCCTTCGGTGGTCCCGGTATAATGTTGTATGAGCCGCGTCCCATGAAACTTTAACCACGGCCCGGTGGTGGCCTAAGTTATATCGCTGCCAGAAGCACGACTATGGCTAACTTTAACCTTAAATAGAATAAAAACTACTGAGGCAAGAGGGCTGCAATTTGGTATGTTTGATGATTGGAGGGTAGATGGTCAACATACCAATTTCCAGCCCTCTAGCCTCAGTAGTTTTTAAGATCTGAGGGCGGACAGAAAAAGTGCGGACGGACAAACAAAGCCAGCACAATAGTTTTCTTTTACAGAATACTAAAAAAAGTATATTGGCTAAAGAATAACCGGTCCAGGGTATCACCTGTCTCTGGGTCGTGTCGTACTGGATAGCTGCTAGCAAGGTGCTCTATCACCCCTTCCCCGTTTCCTCCCTCCCACCTCCCCACCCCCACCCTTGCAGTTTGGAAGGCATCATAGCATAGGATAAAGATGCTTAAGAACATGTGCAACACTTGTGCCTGAACGCTCAAAAATGTATGAGTATGCGTGAAAGTGTAATGTATATGTATAGATCCTGGATTTACATTTATGAGTAACTGTAGCAAGCGACGGAAAATTTATATATATATATATATATATATATATATATATATATATATATATATATATATATATATATATATATACATACATACATACATATATATATACATACGTACATATACTGTATGTATATTTTTCCTAACCTTTAAAAGCTTTTCCAGCAGTATCTGTACTCATTTGCATATGCTGCATAATGTGTGCCCTCAGGTTTTATACACACTTACATATATGTGTGAGCGTCTGTTCATATCAGTGTTTCTGTAAGCTCTGCCATCAGGCATTATTACTTAAGACTTGGTAAATAATATATATTTATATTTGTGTGTACTCATGCAGGTATGTAAGTGTATATGTAAAATAAAAAGTAATCATATTGATTCATTATAATAATACTTTTTATAAATTTGAGGTGGTGCATTCTTGAATTTAGCCTCAAGATATAGATACTTCTAAGAAATCCTTCTTCATCCCACTTATCAAGGACCTACCCCTTCATCCATTTTTGGAATGTTGCTTACAATTTTTTTGTTATTTCTCTAGATTATTTACACCTGTCAGTCCTCTGCTTTACTTATATTTTGCTTTGGGATCACCAACCCTCATCCTGCACGGTTTGTTTATGGTTTATTTAACTCTGTGTCCAGGTTTTTTAGTTTTCTGTAGAAGAAAAAGATTGAGAGGGCTATTTGTCTGTCCGTCCGTCCTCAGATCTTAAAAACTACTGAGGCTAGAGGGCTGCAAATTGATATGTTGACCATCCACCCTCCAGTCATCAGACATACCAAATTGCAGCCCTCTAGCCTCAGTAGTTTTTATCTTATCAAAGGTTAAAGTTATCCATAATCGTGCATCTGGCAACGATATAGGACAGGCCATCTACGGCCAGCTAGACCATCGAGTGATAGATCTTTTTTCGGTGGCCTTGATTATACGCTGTACAGAAAACTCGATTTCGCGGGAGAAACTTCGGAGCATTTTGTGCTTGTTAATTCGTCTCCTCCTCCTTCCATTTTCCGTGACTAAGCAGTTTTCCGTCGAAAAGTCGAGTCTGTCTGACACTTCATGGTTAAGGACTTGTCTTTTTTCTTCCTCTTGTCTTATGTGTATGTGTGTGTGTTCGTGTGTGTGTGTGTGTGTGTGTGTGTGTGTGTGGGTAAGAAAATGTCAATAGGTTCTTGTCCTATTGAATTTTTCATCAAAAACAAATAAATTTTGTATGTTTGTTTGTTTGTTTTTTGCATTTGGGGCTTGGGTAAGAAAACGTCAATAGGTCCACGTCTTACTTAATCTTTCATGAAAACTAATAAATTGTGTGTGTGTTTTTTTAGCCATAGGTCGAGGGCAACAAAATGTCATGAGAATCCCTGTCCTATTGAATTCTTCATAAAAAAAAAACAATAACAGTTATATCGTTTACCCATAAATTATCAAGAGTTGTACACAAAACTCACCGAAAAACAAGCAGAGAAACCCACAATCTATCCAGCATGAATAACAGAATCAAGCAGCCTCATGAGGACCCAATAACGAAAGGTATCTCGACAACAAGCGATAATTCCTCGAAACTGAGGAGAACGGGGCGTTCTCGAGGACAGGCCAGGGAGAAAAACAACCACCCCCCCCTCCCCCCCGCCCCTCGCCACCCCTTCCAGCGTTGATCTAATTTATGTGGGAAAATATTTTTCTCCCAGATACCCCTGGAAAATGATTCACTTCCAGGTGGAATGATGGTATTCAGCCGGAGGTTCTTTTTCTCTCTCTTCTCTCTCTCTCTCTCTCTCTCTCTCTCTCTCTCTCTCTCTCTCTCTCTCTCTCTCTAAAACTACAGAGATATATCAAGTTACATTTTTTATATTGCATGATAATAATTTGCAGATAAACGAAGTTATGATAATAAGCACGTTTTAGTATCATAAAAAATAACGCTAAAACTTAACCTGTCCTACATTACTGTAATTATTCAATAATTACCTTTTTCCAATACATTAATTATTCAATAATTACCCTTTTCCAATACATTACTTTAATTATTCAATAATTACCTTTTTTCCAGAGACCGCGAAATTCATCATTACAGCCTCTACATATCGAACGACATTCAAATGTAGATCTCTATCTCTTTGGCAGCGCTCGCCCTGCTGTTTTCACGGGAAAAAGATCAAATTAGGCTTGGAACCTGTTTTCGACCTTCGCTGGTCAAAACACGCTGTTGGCAGAGCAGGGAGAGTTACGAGATAATATTATGTGTTTGCGTGGTTGTCGCAGGCTGGTTCGGGCATCCCCTGGAAAAATGGTGGAAGATCTTTTTTCTGTAGGAACTGGGTTATTTTGGCACGGTGTCCCCCATAGAGTTTTAGTCAGGAGAGACGTTCGTGTTTGGCTTGCAAGATCATAAACCCCGCAGGGGTGGGGTTAGTGCCGTCAGTGCACCTCATGCGGTGCACTGTAGGCATTACTCAGGTTCTTTGCAGCGTCCCTTCGGCCCCTATAGCTGCAACCCCGCTCATTCCTTTTACTGTAACTCCGTTCATCTTCCCTTTCTTCCATTTTGTTTTCCATTCTCTCTTAACATTTTTTTCGTATTCCAACCGCGAGTTTTTTTTCTCTCGTTACACCTTTCAAACCTTCTTACTGTCAATTTCCCTTTCAGCGCTGAATGGCCTCATAGGTTCCAGCGCTTGGCCTCTGGCCTAAATTCTGTATTCTATTGTAAAAACACCGATCCATGCTAATGCACACGTGTGTGCTATGATACGCGCATGTGTATACTCCTAGAACTATTACAAAAACACCTATCCATGCTAATGCTATGATACATGTGTGTGTGAACTGTTATATGATACGCTAATGCATGTGTATACTCCTAGAACTATTATAAAAACACCTATCCATGCTAATGCACACGTGTGTGCTATGATACGCGCATGTGTATACTCCTAGAACTATTATAAAAACACCTATCCATGCTAATGCACACGTGTGTGCTATGATATGCGCATGTGTATACTCCTAGAACTATTATAAAGACACCTATCCATCCCCATACACACGTGTGTAGTTTGGTCTACTCATGCGTACGAGCCCTAAATGTGACTGAGTCCGTCTAAAAACAGTCGCATTTACCTACCTACACAAAAGCACATTTCTTACATTTCCTCAAAGATCTGACGTCAATCGGCCTGGCAAACGGTCAACACACTTATTCAGACCTGACACTATAAATCAGAAGGGGAAAAAACCGGGCGCCTGCCTGATGCCGACTGGAAATTGGAATACAGGTATACACTACGCCTCAGCTTCCTCTGTAGCCTACTGCTTCCAGGAACCTGGCGTTCCTGGAACAAGAGAAGCGGAGGAGTCAAGTAAAAAAAAAAATTATATGTATGTATGTATATGTATATATATATATATATATATATATATATATATATATATATATATATATATATAACTAAATCAGGCATTGAAGCAGAGGAGATAAATAAAGAAATAATAAATAAATCAAGAATGGAAGATATGAGAATATTTGTAAACAAGGCGTTAATGGACACACACACACACACACACACACACACACACACACACACAAAGAATAACAATAAACGCTGAAAGCTGGGAGAAGAGACAAATGGTTAAAAAACAGTTGAAAATAATTATGAATCAACAAATAAATCACGGAGATTATGAAGTGTTTGCAGCAACACGCAGTAAATGAAAAAATCAGCAAAACTAAACAAGGTATTAATCAGTCAGTAAGCGAAGCAAATATCCTTTGGAACAAGAAGTATCTTGGGTTAAAAAAAATAAGATAGCAGAGCGCGAATGAATAAATAATTTTTTTTTTACTTTTCCAAAGTATTGGTTGACATGTCTGTATGGTTATCAGCATCAATGCATATTTGATATAACATCAAAAATTAGTCAAAAGGAAAATCCCCAGACACGAGAGAAAATAAATTTCAGACTTAGTTGAATTTGCCGTCGACGAGTCAAAAGATATATATCACTCTCCCACGTAAATTGCCTGCACTAAGAGCGTGACTGGCCTTGTTATAAATACACGCTGTATAAATACGCAAGACGGATAAAAATTTATTCTAAGTTCAGGTCGCTCAGCTGTTTCCAATTGTCACACTTGATCAGAGTTCGTACCATGGCTTACCCAGTGTGGCTGATGCCTCATAGCAACTCTTGCCTACTGCCTTTGACGCAATCTTGAGTGTTTGATGTCGTTGAATGTTTTGGTCTTAAAAAAAAAAAAAAAAAAAGACTGGTAATCCGTATCAGTGTCTTTTTTTTTTTTAGGTTTTTCTTTTGTTCTCTGTTGTTAGTGATATATCTTTAATTGGTTGTACTAGCATTAAATTTATGCACGTGTGTTGAATTACTGTTCTTTATTTCTTACAGTTTTCAGGCATGAGATACTGTTTCTGAATCTTTGGTTTAATATTTTTTTACAGAGAGAGAGAGAGAGAGAGAGAGAAATTTTGTTATGCTCTATTCTTTCATTATTATCTGTCGTGGTATTATCATCCCGAGATGGACGAGAATAGAGAAAAGGTGAACCATCTTTGAAATCATTATGTTATATTTTACTTTGAATTTTATAGAGTAAAAGACGAGAGAGAGAGAGAGAGAGAGAGAGAGAGAGAGAGAGAGAGAGAGAGAGAGAGAGAGAGAGCTTGAAACTATTTAATCTGCTTTTTTTTAAAGACGGAAAGCAAACGAAGTTAAAACTGAATTTATAGAAATACAATCACAAAGAAGCTTAAAAATTAGTCACTGTCGATATGTTTCCATAGGAGAGCGAGGAAAAAGAGAGGCTAATAAGTATATAGGTATGTCATTTGGTTATCAAATGCTTAAATATTTCACAAGTGAGAGAGAGAGAGAGAGAGAGAGAGAGAGAGAGAGAGAGAGAGAAACGTACCCAAATATTTTTAGAAATCGCTGGGCTGTATGAAAAGCTCTTCTTATCACCGGATATCGTACGATTGAGACCGCCTCGGGCCGTCAAATTTATCAGCTTATAGATGACCTTTTTTTTTTTTTTTGGGGGCGATATCTTTGCGCGTTAATGAGAGTTGTATACACCAACGAGATACATTTCAGCTGGCCAAGAGGCTGTCAAATATAATAGGGAATTTAATTTACTCTCATATGTGGGTTTAAAGACCATTTTCGTGTTGTCATCCTGTTTAGGGCAAGATAATGATGACGTAAGATTGCCTATCATTATGCCTTTGCAATAAGAATAGCCTGTTATGTTTATTGTCGGGATGTAAATTGTCCCCAAAACAAAAGTAATGGAGTATTCACGGTAATTTTAACATATCCATTACAAAATGACGCTGTCGGTGTAAGGATAAGGACAGAAATGATAGATTGGAAGATGATTATATATACATATATATGTATTGTATATATATTTGTGTGTATGTATATAAATATATATATGTATATATATATATATATATATATATATATATATATATATATATATATAGAGAGAGAGAGAGAGAGAGTGTAAATGAAGTAGAAAATTAAAATATTTTTTTTTAAATGGAGGGAGACATTTAATAATGTTGAAAGCAGAAATAAAAGGAAGTGACATTAGAAAAATAAAAATATGAGATACATTTAATAATGTTGAAAATAGAGAGAGAGAGAGAGAGAGAGAGAGAGAGAGAGAGAGAGAGAGAGAGAGAAAGCACACGCGAATGAAAGAAGGGGATAAAATATTAAGAACATGGGGGAGGGATATTAGGGGGGGGGAGACGAAGCCAAACCTTTTATATGTTGCTTGCGCCTTCCCCTCCCCCTCCCCCCCATCTCCTCCTGCACCCCAACCACGACCTGGCACTCCATCCGCCCCTCCCCCCTCCTCCCCACCCTCCTCCTTGATAGTTTCAAGGTCCTCCGAGTTACCATGCGGAGTGGGCGGTGTTGTTGATGCCTCTGTTATCTTTGAATAGATGACTGTTGACTGTTCGATGTCGGTTTGTTTGTTTTTCCACGGGAAGATGCTTGTGGAGTGGATCAATTCATAAAAGAGGAATAATATTTGCGCTGTGAGCGCCCGCAGTCAATTTGCATATTGCTGTGCATACAAGATTTATGGATTTGCGTATTTTTGTATCTTCTCCCGCGGACGCTTGCGGTGATATGCATACATGCATGAATGTGTACATACTGTATATGCACATACTGCTTTTCCATAGATGTCTTTGGAGTGTATCAATTCATAAAAGAGAAATAATATTTGTGCTGTGAGTGCCCGCAGTCAATTTGCATATTGATATGTATACAAGCTTTATGTATTTGTGTATTTTGTGTCTTCTCTCGCAGACGCTTGCTGTGATATGTATACATGCATGAATGTGTACATACTGTATGTTTACATACTGTATTTCCAAGGGAAGAAACGTTGGAGTATATCAATTCATAAACAGAAATTTTGATATGAGTGCGCAGAGTCAATTTGCATATTGATATATAAGTTGCATGTATTTCTATACTTTGTATCTTCTCATGCAGACGCTTCTGGTGATATGTATACATGCATGTATGTACATACTATATACATAATCACGCCTACATTACACATCCAACACTGCTTAATAACGAGTGTGCCACACAGAAGTACAAGTACACACCCGCCATTTGTGAAAAAAAAATGAATAAAAACGGCACTTTATAGCCCCCATTGTTAGCGCCTAAAACAACAAAATTATTAGTTTCAATTCAAGGTTTTCGTTATTCACACAGGCCAGACAATGCCACGCGTCAATTTTTCAGCTCGTCCTGTCGCATCGCAGTCTATGCAAATGGCCTGAATATTATTATGTGTTTGCCGCGGTAATTTACATTACAGATTTGTGGAGGATGACGGTGCCTCTACTCCACAAATGTGGATTTCTTGTAGACTTGGGGAATTTTTTTTTTTTTTTTTTTTTTTTTTTAGAAATGTTCTGTATTCTTCATATCACTGGGGGAAATTCTTCTTTATTAGTGTTCTGTATTCTTCCTTCATTATTATACTTGATCCTTTTATGGTTGTGGTTTGTTCTTGGTTCGGAATATTTTCATCATATTTCCGTTGCTTGTAGTTTTCTGTAAAAGAAAACTATTGAGATGGCTATTTGCCTGTCCGTCCGCGCTCTTTCTCTCCGCCCTCTGATCTTAAAAACTGCTGAGGCTAGAGGGCTGCAAATCGGTATGTTGATCATCCACCCTCCAATCATCAAACATACCAAATTGCAGTCCTCTAGTCCCAGTAGTTTTTATTTTATTTCAGGTTAAAGTTAGCAATGATCCCGCGTTTGACACCGTTATATGTGCCAACAACACAGGCCACCACCGGGCCGTGGGTGAAATTTCATGGGCCGTGGCTGAGATTTTCATACAGCATTATACGCTGTACAGAAAACTCGATAGCGCCGAAGAAACTTGGGCGCATTTTTTACTTGTTGCTGTTTGATAACTATTCTTAACAGATTATGATTAATAGCACTTCAGCCAGTTAACTGCACTACCTTTAAATCTACCTTACAGTACCTTTCTCATTGCTGCAAGATGGCACTGCTGTTTACAGCCATTGCTGCTTGCAGCCATTATTTCGCTGAGCTGCGTTTACCTTCTCGAAATTAATCGCCAGATCAGCAATTCCTAGATTGCTTGGTCCGGGATCACTGTTGCTCTCTGAAGCCCAACCTGTAGATTGCTCTTGTTGCTAGATGAAGGTGTCCTTATGCCAGAACGGGCTCTTGCGCCTTCGAGCAGCCTGTGTGAGCATTTTCGCCATGGCAATACTTAATGCATGCAAGCATTCCACCTCCTAAGGGGCTTATTAGACTCTCCAGTGTCATGTTAAATCCTGCTCATTTTCATACTATGCTTGGGGGTTGATAAGGGTAAATAGATGCTCGTCCCTTTGAATTTTGGATAAAGTAAAGATCTTCATGTATATTTTATCATTTTTAAAATATAAATGTGTAATGGCTGCTTATCAGGTACACATTTTGTACGTGTTTGTGTGATGCAAGCACACGCAAGCAGGCATTTCTAACTGGGTATGTTTTGTGTCCGTTTATGCATCACAAATACAGACGACAGGGTTGCAGTCAAGTTATGTATGTTGTGAATATTTGTGTATAGTGTTATTCGTACTTATATATATATATATATATATATATATATATATATATATATATATATATATACACCATATGTATGTTTTATATATCTATTTATATATACATACATAATTTATATACATATATACATGTAAATACTATAATTTAAAGAGTATAAAAACTAATGATGTGTCAGAATTTTGACATTATAATTTCCAGTGCTGTAACCATACCAATCTGTGGGTCTACAATGCTCCCCACGCTTTCTTACGCTCCCTGGAGAGACTCTGATTGTACCCTTGAAAAGAAGATCCTTCTATAAGGCATCTTAAAAAAAAAAAGTCCTGATGCCCACCACGAGAGAGAGAGAGAGAGAGAGAGAGAGAGAGAGAGAGAGATCTTATCCTCATGCGATATAACGTTGATATATTTTTCTTTATTCCTTCATCTAATATTACGACCATTGCGATATTAAGCCGCGCCGCAGGTATCCACATCTCTGCCTACCTCAGATCACGAGCTCTCTCTCTCTCTCTCTCTCTCTCTCTCTCTCTCTCTCTCTCTCTCTCTCTCTCTCACACACACACACACACGCACGCATATATATATATATATATATATATATATATATATATATATATATATATATATATATACTCATATATAATTTTTTTTAATTTCCCTTCCAGCAACATTTCCTTTCTTTATAACCCAGTGGCATTAGTCGTAGCCAAAACGAGCAAACACCGTTAGATAGTCCTACAAGCCGTGGAAGTTATTACAAGCAGATGTTGTTAAAATGAAGTGCATTTGGCAGTATGTTTACTGGTATCATGATCTTCCTTCTGCTTTTCTATTTAGGGAGGAGATCCCCGAGTTGACATCTTCCATTAAAACTGATGCAGTCGTCACGTTTAATTGTCCCGTTATTAATCTTATTATTTTTATTTACTCTGTCGTTGTTTATCTTGAATAGCCACAATGACCTCTTGACTTCTCGACTTCCTCGCCTCTCGTTTTGTTTTGTTTATCGCCACGTTTCGTTATGCTTATCACCACAAGCCTGTATCCGACCGGAGAATGAACGAACTGTGGAGGTCGTGGCGTTTAGCTGAGAATGCATAATGTATCTGGTAGAAGTAACCCAGTAAATCTGGTATGTTTATCATTGTTGCTGCTGTTCAACCCAGTGCTCAACTCGAAAGGAACTGTTTTATATCTATCCCTTCCTTTTTTTTGGGGGGGTGGGTAAGAGGTCCTCTTTTCCTCTTTGAGGTCAACATCTGTATTCTGTGGAGGTGCCTCAGTTTTGCTCTGTGAAGTAACGGAGGTATTTCGTTCTCTCAGATTTATTTCTCAGCCGATTTGCATTTATGTGCATGTATGGTACTAATTTACACATGATATTTGGCACTTATTTGTATGCATGGTACTAATTTACACATGATATTTGGCATTTATGTGTATGCATGGTACTAACTTACACATGATATTTGGTATTTATGTGTATGTATGGTACTAATTTACACATGATATTTGGCATTTATGTGTATGTATGATACTAATTTACACATGGTATTTGGCATTTATGTGTATGTATAATACTAATTTACACATTTGGCATTTATGTGTATGCATGGTACTAATTTACACATTTGGCATTTATGTGTATGTATAATACTAATTTACACATTTGGCATTTATGTGTATGTATAATACTAATTTACACATTTGGCATTTATGTGTATGTATAATACTAATTTACACATTTGGCATTTATGTGTATGCATGGTACTAATTTACACATGATATTTGGCATTTATGTGTATGTAATTTTACACATGATATGCCCTCGTAGGGTGGTAGTGCCGTCACTGCACCTCACGGGGTGCACTGTAGGCATTACTGAAGGTTCTTTGCAGCGTGCCTTCGGCCCCTAGCTGGAACCCCTTTCATTCTTTTGACTGTACCTCCGTTCATATTATCTTTCTTCCTTCTTACTATCCACCCTCTCCTAACAATTGTTTCTTAGTGTAACTGCGAGGTTTTTCTCCCGTTGCACCTTTCAAACTTTCTAACTGTTAGTTTTCTTTTCAGCGCTGAATAACCTCATAGGTTCCAGCGCTTGGTCTTTGGCCGAAACTCTATATTCCATTCCATTCTATTCCACATAGGCTCATTCTCTCAAATTTTAAGCTATAGCTAAACTCATTGGTATCGAATTCGCCATACCTTTGGAATAACTTGCATCCAAAGGGAATTAATTATACCGGATATTAATATGTGCACCTTCCGTGACCAGGAACTGTGAACCGATACTTGTTCAGTGAGGTACTCGAGGAACTATGGCTTATCCGCCTAGCTGAGGGAGTGTGCACTTACGCATAATTTCCTTCAGCTGTGAATTATTCTCAGAGTATAACGAAGTTAAAATCATGGGTTATTTAGGACTTAATATACTAAATTTATGCAAGAATTTTAATTTCCATTAATTTATCATCATGAACTTAACATTTACATCTTGTTTTACTTAAATTTTTGTTTTCTTCGTCAGGTTTCGCTCTTTGGTCACAAAATATCTTGTTTATGAAGTTAGCCTTGGGAGCAATTGGCTCTTTTAGCTTGTCCTCAATAATTATATTAATTATTAAAAATAATAATGTTCAAATACAGATGAAGTTCGAAGGGAGCTTAATTCTTATAAATGAGGTATGTACGTAACTAGTGAGTTCGGTACAGTATGCAGAGACATGAATTACCAAAGAAATCTCTTACAGTATATAAGGAAAAACGGTAGAAATCGTCGTATTTCTTTAGTCTTTGCGTGACAACGTTAGCCTACGAGTAATGAAAGTGCTACCTTATCCCCGACCCTTAGTCCAAGCTTCAAAAGTAGGTACGTGTCGTCCTTAGGTCTTCTATTACCGTCATTTATCACGGTATGAGTGCACTTAGTGGATTATTAAATAGCAAAGCTTTGCTCGGAAATGTTACAGGAACTTCAGACGAAAGAGCAAGCCTTACATGTCCCGAATCAAGATTTGAAGTCCATTGTACCTGTTAGGCTGAACTCTGCCATGTGCAGTGCTGCGTAAACCTGTCTCTGTTGTCAGCGCAGCGGACGTGCGTTTATACGTACGAACACACACACACACACACACACACACACACACACACACACACACACACACACACACACACAAAAAGCCCCTTAGAGCTAGCCTAATGGTGTTTTTTTTATCATAGCGGAGTTCCTCAAGGCTATCTTAATAGAGATATCAAACCTTCCAACTTTATAACCATCTCAAGTTAAGGCTTCTTCGGTTGATGCTCAAAATTTTAAGAAAACTCTCTCTCTCTCTCTCTTTTATTTTAGATTGGGTGGAATCACGTAAACATAACAGGATGATTCCTGCTTCCTTCGTTTCTCAATCTGCAATACAAGAAACGTTCGGTAAAGCGGGCATAACGTATTCTCATGGTCGAGAATGCTTGATATCTTGGGGGTGTTCATCCTGATTCCTCTCTTCGAGTCAAGGTGCGTCTCTTGTTTACTTCTTTTCCCGCCAATAAGGGTGGTTTTAGGGATGTCGTTCTTATTTCCTGCATTTTAATTGGCCAGCGCATCATGAGAAGCCGTTTTCCCATTGGTTCCTGACAAAGTGCAAGCCAGAGGGTACATGAAAGGCGTAACACTTCCGATCTGGCCTTTGTTATCGTTCCCGCTGGAACACCGACCAATAAGAATAGCCGGAATATAAGGAGACGCAACTTAATGGCGTTCTCATTGGTGGTCGTACCGTGTTTACACAAGCTCTCTAGAGCCCTAATGCTGACTGGCAACATACGTGCCCTAAAACCATCTTTAAAATTCCAAACAGTTAACGAATGCAGTCGTCAGCGATGCCTCCTTATTGACACAGCTGTTCTAATTCATCGTTTGTATTATATATCCTGGGTACATCTGCTCTCAGAGCAAAAGCAAACTGACATTTACTTGATGTTTACTGCACCGGAGTTGAAGGACAGCAAATAGCATCTTCAAGGCCACGAAGCACAAACACACACACACACACGCGCGCACCCCACGGAGCTCGAAATTTAACTCTCCTCTTCTTAGTTATATTTTTTTCTTTATCTTGCGCATTAAGTTAACTTTTCTGGTTTGAATAAACTTACTTCACAATATTCGAGGTCGCGTTTTTATGCCATCTGTTTGTCATGCGCTTTACTTCTAGTTTTGTATATTACCCTTTTTTTTCATGTTTACGGCTCATGTTGCACCTTTTTTTGTCGTCGGAGTAGAGGGTGAACGAAGAGTTATGAACTTATTCCAGTAATGTTCGACTTTGGTGTGTGTGTGTGTCTGTGTGTGTGTGTGTGTGTGAGATCACAGTCATACTCTCTTCGAAATGTAAATCACTTTTTCTTTCCATATTTATTTAATAGTGAAGTAATCTCATTCAAAGTTACTTGTATATTGTTTATTAACTGTGACGTTACTGTGCCTGAAGTAAGAGATTTTGAGCAAATGGAACCTTTTACTTGAAAAAAAATTAACCTTCTCAAAAGGAAACATACTTCTGACATGTGGCCTTAATTGACAACAGAATAAATTCGTCATAAAGAGAGAGAGAGAGAGAGAGAGAGAGGACAACACAAATATCTGAGCAGCAAAGCGCGAGTCTCTTCTATTCCAGCATGGCTTGGCGCAATTGACCACCATCCGAGAGAAGTAGGCTTGTTTACTTTGAAAAGGCCGACGGGATTGGCGACTGGGTGCTATCCTCTTGCACAAATACGGTGAAAAAGAAAGAGCAAGGGATGAGAATAAAGACTAGAACCAGATCATAAAGTCACCCCTTAAAAAAGGATTATGATGTCCCAAGTATACCTTAGTTTAACCAGACCACTGAGCTGATTAGCAGCTCTCCTAGAGAGGGCTGGCCGGAAGGATTAGATTTATTTTACGTGGCTAAGAACCTATTGGTTACCTAGCCACGGGAACTACAGCTTATTGTGGAATCCGAACCACATTACAGCGAGAAATGAATTTCTATCACCAGAAATAAACTCCTCTTATTCTTCATTGTCCAGTCGGAGATTCGAACGCGCGGCCAGCAGAGTGTAGCTGAGAACGGAACCCACCCTCCCAATGAGGAACTAAATGTCCCAACGTAATCCGAGAAGTTTCTACCAGATGGTGTATGCAAGGGGAGAACTGATACAAAGTACATATCTTCTGAAACTCGCTAAGCAAGAATGTATGTACAATGATAATAATAATAATAATAATAACGACAACAATAATAATTAATAATAATAAAAGCTAAAGCCACATTAGCAATATAATCGAGTGATAATCTGCTTTTCAAAAGTCCATATAAAGCACAGCCTTGATTTCATAGGAACCAACACAGTCAGAGAGAGAGAGAGAGGACCATAACAAACATTTCAGCACGAAACCCCTATATTTACGGAAGGGCCCCATTGGCTTACATAAGAATAAACATCCCACATCCATCCGCAGCTGTATTTCGTATTCATCTCGTGCAGTTACTGAAGACCCTTGTCTCAACATTCGAGTTCAGCCAAAACATGTGGTCTGGGAGATCTTACGTAATCGACTTTGTTTTCAGAGAATATGTAAAGTCCGGGCAAAAAGTCCAGTAACCTTCGAGTCAGTACAGAGAGAGAGAGAGAGATATGGAGTTAGTGATTTGTATTTTGTCTTTTTCTGTAATCGTATTGTGCGTGAATGTTTTTTAAATAGGCCTAGCTTTTTAATGACGAGTATTTGAAAACGATGCTGTTGGTATAGGCCTAGTAATGAGTGGGCTTACTTTACTTGCGATCCAATCAGCTCTTAAAACAAAGGCGTTGATTGGTCACCAGGAGGACGAGTGGTTACTGTATGTCCCATGCACGTCCCAAATTTTGTTTTATTCTGCTGTACTTAATAATCTCCGTCACTTTTTCTTTCCTTTGAAGTCGTGTCTGTTTCTCTCTCCCATCCATGCAGCTGGCTCAGTTGCGTCCCATAATGCCTTTGCCAGACATTGTGCAATATTTTGGCTGAACATATGTCCCTCTGTTGGGGAAATATTATGAAGAAGAAATTCCTTTCGTTCTGTGCAAATCTTTGGTGTTACTTGTTCGTTTAACAAATATATATATATATATATATTATATATATATATATATATATATATACTTTGTATATATATATATATATATATATATATATATATATATATATATATATATATATATATATATATATATATAATTTTGCAGTTTCGTTTATACTTACTGTGAGACCGATAACTTAACTTTTTGAGAATTCATGGTTAGGAATATCAGTTGCAATATCTATACGATTTAGTTACTGTTACTAGACTAACTATCATTCACTTCTCTCTCTCTCTCTCTCTCTCTCTCTCTCTCTCTCTCTCTCTCTCTCTCTCTCTAAGAGAATAATAAAAAAATAATAATGTGCTTTAAGTATTCTTGAGCTATATTCTCTCTCTCTCTCTCTCTCTCTCTCTCTCTCTCTCAATAGATTATATGAAAAAAGTAGTGTTTTGAATATTCCCGACCTATAATTTTCTGTCAAGGTTACGTTAAACACATAGAGACCACGATAAAGCCTCTTTTACGTATACTGATAAAATACATAAAACCAAGACAAACGTTTGTCAGCGGATGTTTAGCAAACCACTTGACTAACACAAACAAGACTAACCAAACAGTGGAGGCACGGAATAGCAGACCATTCGTTGTCAAAGTTGGGCAAGAGGCCATGTTTGCACACTTAGCTTTCGTCATTATACGGCGATAAGGTTGTGTTGATTTCGCTGTAATCTCGTGAAGAGACATGCAAAGACCTGGTGGGTTATCATCACATTATTATGGAGTAGTTGTTTATGGCTCTGAGTCCTTTTCTTGGTTGTGTCCTAGGCCTAAGTGTCTTGCATTCTGTTGAGCCGTTTGTATGCATGTACGACATGAGACTATCTGAGTTCGTGTTAATAAAAAAAAGTATGTAGAAGGTTCCTAAACCAGTAACTCATAAAGTGTGTCGTGTTGCAAAATGTCTTCTTCCGCGTGATGAATTTGAGTCACCCATTATGATAACTTACAGAGCCTGAGAGCCAAGAATCAGGATTAAAGTAACTCTATTAATCCTGCCAAGAACGACAACTCGGCTGTGGAGTGGTTTCGTAAAATTGAAGAAATTCAAAAGGTTGTGCCAATGAATATCGGGAAAATAATAAAGAATAAATATTTGAAAATTACTTAAAAACGTACATTTTTGCCACTACCAAAGTTATGCCATATAGAAATAAATGTGTTCGGCATGATACCTTGCATACATACATACATGCATACGTACATACACACTTGGTATATCAAACCAACATGAAAACGAAATGTGGATTAAGATTAGACTCAAGTTAACTTGAAGCTTCGGTTCGTATTTTTAATAATGTAGAGCCTTTTTTCCGCAAATTCTTCACTGTGAGAGAGAGAGAGAGAGAGAGAGAGAGAGAGAGAGAGAGAGAGAGAGAGAGAGAGAGGTTAGGAGTCAGTGATTTGTCGAATAACATCGTTGGCAAACATTCGAGAAAAACAGGCAGAAAGGAAAAACATGCATTTGTTAACTCAGCATTTATAACCTCATGTTTTGCTGTATTCGCTTCCTATTCGTATAATATCCGCTTCGTGTCATCTGCACAAAATTACACTGTTTGAGACATTTCACTGCAGTCTTTAATTCAATAGGCCTAATTTGACATGCAGTGAACATTTTGATTTGTTCTTTAAAGTTTTTAAATGGAGTAAGATTATATTTGCTTGTCGTTACTGCCAAACGAGTAATTATAAAAGGATTTATCAATAAAACTCCTTTTCATCTTGAGGGGTCGCTTTCATGGTACAAAAGATATTTCCTTCTTTGTGCATCAAGAAAGGTAACGCGAATGGAAAAATACAAACCTCACACACACACAATGCAACCGTGCTATATGCTCGTATATAATCGTTATGTTCCTTGACATTTACCGTGCAGACGCCGTCCGTAAAATAGTTTATTGTATTCCCAAGTCTAGTACGCCGTAACTAATTACGTTTATTTGAAACTGTACCGCCACAAGGCCGCCTTGTGTTCTGCTCTCCAGTTAATTTTGTAAAGAAAATGGCAAATTCGATTATGATGGAAGAAAATGGGCCAATTGTCTGCACTTATTCCAGACACGAATTTCCGTACAAATGCAGCCGTGAAAATTCAGAAATAAACTATTTAAAATATGCAGTAGCTAATCGTAATGACAGACACGGTTTAATTAGAATAATATTCCATAAATTAAGATTAATTCAGCTGCGAACGAGTTGATGACGTTTACCTCCATTGTTTACGTGTGATTTCTAGTACGGGTCACGGTAACGCCCGGTACTACTTTCGCAAAGTTGTCTCACTTTTCAATTTTGTTTGTGATTAGAAGTGTAGTGAATCATGTGTTTCAGAACGTGTATTGAACGAGTAACATTCCTGTGCAGCTGGTGTAAACTAAGGTGCGCATTTGAAGGCGTTCGAATCAGTATTTGCTCCTTAAACGTGTAAGTACAGTATCCATCTCGCAGTACGGCTTTAAATTTACTCATTTATCGGCACAGATCATAACTCACTTTTTATTTGTTGGTAGTTAGATTTAAACTTATTTTAGAATCCTTTAATAAAACAAAAAACACGTAGGTTGTGAAATTACATTAACCTACTCTTGCATAAGGCACGAAGCCAAATAGCATAGGCCCCAGACTGCAGTTTTGCCGAAAATAGTGAGGCCTACAACCTTCATTAACAAGTAGGCTAAAACGGCAAGAAATAATCTCCACATTTGGAATTAGCACATTACCCATATCTGCAGTTCCTCTCCTTGGGGTATGACCTTATAGAGTATCGGTTGCTTGACCAACTCTGCAGACAAATTTTAACAGCTCCACAAGCCCTCCAAGGCTCATTTTTCTTGATGTTTTTTCTAGGACCTATTACCCTTAGCCACTCCACACCAGATTTATGTATCGTTCAAGGGACATTTAGTAGGACCTAGATAGCTTATAGACCCTTAGTGTAGATACCATTCAGAGGAGTTTGCACCCTTTTTCATTTCAAAGATTTCTAGAGACCTTTCTCTTGGACTTACCCCATTTCATGGTTAACATTTCCTGGTTATTTATGGTATTTTTCCAGATGAGCATAAATGAAACATTGCAATGCCATTTCCAGTTGTTGAACAAGTGCTTGGGGCAACAGTTTAAGGGCTGGCTTTGTCATTAAAGTTTAAAATTGCAGAAAAGTTTTTGCCATATATATTTGCAGTGTATCTTGACACACTTTCTGACAATGACAGTATCCCTTTAAGTCTAAATAACTTGGGCTATATCCAAGACAACTTTTAGCATGATTATGCCTAGACTTGTTCAGATTGAATTAGTTCTACATTTGGATTGCTTCATCGCAAATCTCATCTCCATAAACTTTGTAGTTTAGCATAGATTTTGAAGGTTGTGTGCTTGATCTCATTCACTATGTTGTAAGCAACTTGTCATTGATTGTGTTTAAGTGAACCCAGGTGCATCATGTCAGGCATCTGCCAGGGTAGCTTTCTGAGACCATTGTAGTGTTTATTAGCAAGATGATTTTTGATCTGGAAAAGAAGATATTACATTATGCAGATGTTGTTATCCCTCAGCTGCTTGGTTGTACAGGGGTCTGGCATTTTTCAGGAGCTAGTGTAGTCAGTATGTAATGAGTCTGAACTCCAGTAGGCCCATTCCTACTCATTTGATTTACATAGCTCACATTGTACTTAAGGATTCTGAATGTTTAGAAGTTTTTAGTATTATGTTATTTAGTGTTATGTCAAGCTTATATCAATGTGTTTGATAAAAGTTTCCATAAAGCTATTGTTGATAAGACTGCATGTGTGTACAGAGATGGTATAATAGTTGCAAAGGCTCCAGATGTCTGCTTCAACCATTATTGGAACATTGTCCTCCAAATACGTCAGCAGTTATGTTTGAAACAGTTGTTTCCTTTTTCCCAACACTGTTGATTATGGCATAGCCAGTAGATATCCTGGTTGGCCATCTCGTAAAGCTCTGTTTCAGCATGGCCTCATTCAGATTTTATGGCTTACAGCCGAAGAACCACCATGTTCTACCTGGTTTGCAGGGCCTTGTCATGCATAGATTGTTGAGGTCCTGCCTTGTCAAACTGCCCTGCAGTAGAAGTCTCTCTCTCTGAAACTGTGGAGAGATCTCAATTTAACATGTGATGTCAATGACAATGCTCAAACATGCAAGGTTTTAATATTTCTTCAAAGCATGGTCCATTGTTGTCTTAGCTTTCAGGCTAGTATTAGTGCTTTTAGATGTAAATACTAATGTGTATGTTGATGAGCTTTGTGTGCTTTATTGTGCACTAATGACTTTTCTCTTATTAAATAGTAATGCATTAAAATACTAAAGAAATAGAGAAAACATTATTAACACTCAGTCACTAAGCCTTTGTAACCCCAGTCTGTGAAGTTCCTACTCTTGCTATGATACTCATTATGGTGCCAGTGTAAACCACCATTCTTTTATTTTATTGTTATATTTTTAGAAAGCAAAAAACTCAGTGATATATAAATATAAAAGTCTTTTTTTCCAACATTTAGCCATTTTTCCTAACAGGGAGTGGTCAGGAGAAAGAAGCAACTCGGTGGTCATTGCTGTGTTTGTGTACTTTGATTTCTAAATCTGGGATGAACCTCCTATACAGGAAACTTCTCCAGCCTTGGTTGGCTTTATACATAAAATGAGGAGATTCATTAACAAGCTGTCCAATCCCTAAAATGCCATTCACCTGTACCCCCATAAACTCTAGGACTTCTAGCACACTCCTTCTAGCCTCCTGGATATTAGGGTCCATTTATCCCATCCACCTCTTCCCAGGTCTTCTTCCTCTGCACCATCTTCCCAGTTATTTATTATGTGCTTTTCACCACATGATCATGATCCATTCTATACACATAACTGAGTCATCTCAAAACCTTCTGATTGATCCTTTCACCCATGGTAAGCTTTTTACCCTTATGTGTAATCTCCGTATTTTGGTGCTTCTTATCCCACATATGAAAAAAATCATCTCAGCAGTTTCAGACTTGGATCATAAGCTTTTTCATTGCAATTGTATGTCATGTACAGCTTCTCACATTTTATAGCAAGCACTTGGCCCGTGCTCTTCCTTCCTGTTTTTAAGCATATACTGTTCTTCCCCACATAAATCCTTCTTAGAATCGTGCCACAAATATTAAATAATGTTATGCCCCTATAACGTTTACAGTCACCTCTATCAGTTTCATTGTTGTTTGGTGGAACAATTATTCCTCTCCCATTTCTTCAAAAATTGTCCCTCAAGCAAACTAATCCCATCAGCGCATGTGGCTTTCCATTCTTCAACCTTTTGATTGTCCTCCCTACATCTATCTGCAGTACAGTATTCACTTTCACCAGCATTCTCCTTATAGTAACCATCTGCATTCATACATTTTTCATTACTGCCTCTGATATATTCTGTTTCAGTGGATCTTCAAAATACTCCATCAACCCAGAACTGCATTTATAATACACTGTATTTCTCTTTGAATACCCTGTATTTTTTTTTTTTAGATAATTTTGTTGGCATTTACTTGGGGTTGAACAACACATTCTCCTGGAAGTTCTTGCCTGCTTTCTCCCTTACCAATTTAAACTTCCCCATTTTCTTGACTACCTTATCCACCTTCCTCCTGCATAATCTGTGACCCTGGCATGATAATTTCATACCACATCTGCTCTTTTCATCCTATATTTCAGCTAGTTTCTCGATTTATTCTACATTCAGTTCCATCTTATCAAATCCTCTTACATTGAATACATTTACAGCAATATTTTTACCTCTTCCTTTCCAACTTGTAGTATTTATCTTGTCATTTGGTTCAGCTAAATAATCATCAGATACAGGCCAGCCACTCCAATTCTTGCTATTAAATCTGTCAAGGTACTATTCCATATATTCCATACTAAAACACAATCTAGCAAACTCTTTGCAGTTTTCTTTTTCCAGTATATTAATGAATATTGTTCTCTGGAGCCCATGTATATTCAGTGCTGAAGTCCCTTTCAAAACATTCCAAGGTTATTATCTTCACTCCAGAAACTCCTTATATACTAGCACTACTATCTCTTTCTCTGTCAACTACTTTTATATGTAAAGTCATCAGCTCAACCACCTTTTCTTACTCCAAACCCTGCTCTTCCAAAAGTACTCTCATTCTTTTTATTCAATTCTGTTCATGGACGAGTGCTTTCAATAAAACAACATTTTCTCCTGCTGCACCCTATCTACTCTGTAGTCGTCAAGATAACAGTTCTCTTTCACCCATCCCCAGTCTTCCATACAAAATCTCCACCCCTCTCCTAGCTCTACACCTCCTTGCTACTCCTAGCTCAACCACTCTTTTTGTCCTTCCAGTTCCTTATTAAACTGAGGTAGCTGTGTTTATATTCTAAAACATCCTTCTTTTTTGCAGACTGTCCTTACACATTCAAAACTGCAAGACTGTCTTTTGGCAATATCAGTACAGCTATTTGATGACTCAACATGTAATGGCAGGACTGCTCTTACAGTATTTTTTTACTGAGTAATCCACAAAAATGAAAATAATGTTTGCCGTTGGCTGTAGAAGAGGTATTTCCCCCTTTAACCCAGTAGCTTTGTTGTCTACCTTATTATTTCATCTAATTTCGACAGTCTATTCTTTTTTGGCAGCCCAACTTGGCTGCTGCAGTTTTCACCTGTCATCCAATGTCAGATCCTGTGTGAGCCTTATGAGACACTAGATTTATAATGTGGAGTTCTCATTACACAAATTTATAATCATCATCGTTTAGTGTGGAGTTCTCATTACACAAATTTATAATCATCATCGTTTAGTGTGGAGTTCTCATTACACAAATTTATAATTATTATCTTTTAGCCACTCATCTACCTTGTTATATATGTACCCCAAACCATTGGCATTTCATGGGGCAACCATTCCATGTTGTACTGATTACCACTACTGCAGTATCAGTGATAGTAATAGTTCTCAGTAAATAGACAGACCTGACAAATGCAGTAGATGTTGACCTCAACCCCCAAGAAGTTCAAAAACCCCCTACTAGATGCTCCTCAGCCTTGGGATGTGGCTCTTTAGAATCCTAACCCATTGGCACTTCCTAGGGCAGAAATGTTTGATAGTACTGCTACTACTAGGGCAGTAGTGGTTGATTTTAATTAGCTGTCTGGTTACTGACACAGCAAATGTGTATGAAAGCAGGTCTGTGGTTCCCCACTACAATAGAGATAAAACAAAAGTACGTAAATATAAAATTGTTGTTAGCAGTACGATAGCTACAAAATATTCAAGTGCTGGCTATAATATAGGATCTTTGTTACATATCAAATTTTATTACTTATCTAAAAGTGAAACCATAGAGCTTCTGTTGAGGTGCTTCTTACCAGTACAGTAATCATTTGATCATCTGCACTTCCCCTATCCATGCTATGCAGCTGACTACAACTAAATCAGTGCGACCATATCTCCTTACTTAATCTAGCTGCACTAAATGGCAAAAGTGCAAATAAAATCTAAAATCACATAGGTACAGATGGATGTGCAGAGTGAAGATCAAACAGTCTGGATGGGAAGGCAAAAATACTCTCTTCTCAGCTACACTAACTGAGTAGTATTGTTATACTTACTCTTCTTGACTAGGTTAGAATATCATTTTCCGATTGGTTTAGATGAGGAGTATTGTTATACTTACTCTTCTTGACTAGGTGAGAATATCTTTTTCCGATTGGTTTAGATGAGGATGTGATAGAGAAGAAAGGGTAATAAGTGTATCAGGTTTGTTGGAGGGAAACTCACTCTTAGAAAGGCTGCAGTCCTACTGCTCATTCACCCAACCATGGTCCATGACTTTTGCCCTACTGAGTGCTAATGGTTCAGAGCAATGAAGTCCTTGCTTTCATTGGTGTCCCCTGTTCTTTGCTAGGGGTCATGATTTTGGTGTGCATTTATGTGTGAGTTTAATGGAAACCACCTGCTAGTGCCAGGAAACTGTGTTGTCCTTGGTCACAAAGTTAGAGATTCATGACCACCTTGCTGAGTGCACTAGGCTAGTATTGGTGTTGGAGCACAGAATTGTAGAGAAGCCATTGCTACACTTCCAAATTGGCTTTCATAATATTTCACTAATTTTTCATAAAGTGTATCGTAACAGAAGGTAACAGTTATTCAGCCTAGAAAATCTGTTGTCATTTTCCACAGTATCATTAAATATATAATGTACCATAATTAGAACATTTGATCCATAGGCAAGCTTAGTAAAAGTGAAGTGGAGTGCAGTACCATGGCATTTACATGTGCACAATCATTTGCATTACTGTTATCATTGTGTTTTAATGTTCCTGTCATGCTTGTACATACACATCATTCATTACATTACATATGAGACAGCTTAGAATGTATTGTGTCTGGTGTACAGTATTTGATTAATATATATCCTATGCTTTTTTAACAAATTGCTTGAATGACAAATTTAGCTTGGTAAAGTGAAATTGGTTAAAGTCTTATTTCTTTGAATTTTGTACCATCTTTGAAGCTAGTGTATATTTTCACGGGCAACCTATGGTTAGCGTGGGATTTTCAGGCAGCCTAGGCCAGCCTAGTCACTGTTCTTGCATTGACACTCAAGGTTTAATTTTACCTCTCCAGCACTGAATGCATTATTAGTGCTAATAAAGGACTGGTTATTGTATGGTGTAAGTATTTTCAAGAGTTGGAAATAATTATGTTTTTTCTTTAAACCTCTTAGAATACCCCCATTCTTTGCCCTTTTATGCATTATGGACAGCAGTGGTTGTGACCTAGCCTAACCTAGTGTGAGACAAGCTTTGGTAACTCTTAGACATAACTACTAGCCTAACCTAGCGTGAGACAAACTTTGGTAACTTTTAAACATAACTGCAGATCATGAAGCATATAGTTTGTATTTCGAGTATAAAATGTACAGTAATAATGGAAATATAAAGAAGTGTTGCTTTGAATTTTTACTCATAAAAATCCCTTTATTATGTGATTTAACGAAAACTCAGTTGCAATACACAAAACGCGAAGTAGTGTATAAACTTTGGCATGAAATTTTGCGGTATGTGCTGTACTCAGTCATATAATATCTGATTTGTCATATTTTATTAAGCTTAGTTACAGTTCAGGTAGTTTAGGTTAGTTTAGCCTACTAGAAGATTATACAGGAAATACATAATACTGTATATTTCATTTGCATTGTAGGGTACCAGTTTTCTAAGTTACTTGTACATGAATTAAAAAAATTTAGTTTCTCTCTCTCTCTCTCTCTCTCTCTCTCTCTCTCTCTCTCTCTCTCTCTCTCTCTCTCTCTCTCTCTCTCAACACACACACAGTCTAATGCTGTTACGAATCATATGGACAGAAATTGTCAATCTCAGACTGGACTCTTTTAGTGATAGATGATAATTTTCCTTTAGAGAACAGAATCATAAGTTTGTATACCGTTTTAGTACCAATTTATTCTTTCGCACAGTATTAGGAATGTAGTTAAGTTTCATGTTGGCTTTTCAGATGAGCCCTAAGTATTTCTTAAGTTTTGATACTAGAGTTTTTAACCTGAAAATCAAAGGAATGGCTAATTTTTACATTTCCATCAAGATAATGGACAGTAAGGTCTGCGCCATAAACATTTGAAAGTGCTGGCAAGTAAAAGATATTAAAAGTAGAAAAAATGAGGTATTAAGTTTTAGAAATTGGTTCAATATTTCTGAGATTTCAAATACCGTAAAGGGTAATATTAGTATGAGATGATTATCACGATTATTAATATATGCACACATTCTTCGACAACAATCTAAAAGGGCAGGCTATCGTTTAATTTTTCAAGTGAACTTTAAGCGAGAGGGAAACTGGAGTTACTTATTTGGAAATGATAAGCCAAGTTTTTGGACCGTGACAAGCAAAACTGTCCTGATAAATCTGATACGTTCGCAAAAATAAAAAAGATGGACGCAAGCTAACAGCCTAACATAAAGCAGAAGGCAGAAGCCTAACAAACCAGAGCTAGGCAAGGTTGAAGTGATACAGTTACGGAAAGCTGTGTTTTGTCTAATCTCTGCTGCTCGGTGCATTTGTGATATATCTCGGCCGATCCAGTTCTGAAGCGCTTGAATTCAGTAAAGGTCGGATGGGGGTTCTCGGAGTACGATAGGATTCTCGTACACAAATAGAAGTTGCAGCGTGACTGTTGGGGTGACTGCTGTTTTGTTTACTGTATTGGGTACAGTCTCTCTCTCTCTCTCTCTCTCTCTCTCTCTCTCTCTCTCTCTCTCTCTCTTGCTCGTTCAGATGTCTTAAGGGCTGTATGTATTGTATGAATGTGTTTGTGTACATCCCTTGTCCCCGTCAAAGCTGGTAACTGTAACATAGCGGACCAGCGGAAATATTCATTGAATTTTTATTTTTTTATTTTTTCGAAATGGTGTTTTGAAGTTTTCTGCTCTTTCTTTCATACATTTTTTTCGCTTGGTTAAGCCTTTAGCTCTGTAGTGGCTGTTAGGAAATGTAGGGAAATGTAATTTTTGGGTATTTCCGTTGCTTATCATTGCATGTGCGTAGTTGTCGATTTAAGTTCCAGTCTTAACCGGTTGTAAGTATTCAGAAATTTTTCATAATGTTGAAATGCAATGTTTGATCTTTGTTTTATCGAGGTGCATTGGTTTTAGTTCTGTATATTTTTTTTTATATATATTTAATTGGATTTTGCTCCAAACAGTGTTTTACCGAAATTCACAGCTGTTTTGTATTTTTGTAATGACTGTTTGATAGGTGTTATTATTAAATTATTACTTTCTATTTTGATAACAGGAATTTTTTAAACGTTTTTTTTTTTATTGCGGAAAATGTATTTATCATCATGAAATTAATGTGGTGTTACGACCAAAATCCTCTTGCCCTGAAACGACTTTTATAAAAGTGACTAAAGATTTAACGTACGAAATTGCACACCGCTCGGAATTATATAAAATGCGGAAACAGTTTTTTTTATTTAAGGAAATCCCTTCCAATATTAGAAAGGAAGTCTGGTGAGCTAAATGTGTTCGCTACGGCCAGCTTCCTTAAGCTCGTTACTCTCTGTCTCTGACGTAAATGCAGTTATGAGACCTTCATTGTCCTGTGCTTCGTTTAGTCCCCTTTGGGGGTTGGTTGGTTGTGGTATTTCTGTTATTTTTTCTCCGGGTATTTTGCGTATTTTTCCTGTTTTTTTTTCTTGGGGTATTTCTGCATTTTTTGCCTTCGGGTATTTCTGCATGTTTTCCGTCCGGTATTTACACGTTTTTTCCCTTTGGGCATTTCTGTCATTTTTTTCTTCAGGTATTTTTTTATAGGGTATTCCTACATTTTTTTTTCTTTTGGTATTTCTGCTTTTTTTAGGTATTTGTGTTTTTTTTTCTTGAGTACTTCTGCATTTTTTTGTTTTTAGGTATATAAATGCATTTTTTTTCTAGGTATGTTTTTTCTTCAGATATTTTTGTGTTTTTTCCTAGGGCATTTCTCCGTTTTTTCCTCAGGTATTGTTTTTGTTTTTTTCCTCTTTCGGATATTTCTGCGTTCGAATTTGGTCGAAGTATAAAGCATTCGATTTCGAACACTGAAAATAAAGTCAACATAAATTCCTCAGTGAAAAGTCAAGTGTGGGGCACAGAACCTATTCTTAACCCACTAACATTAGCGATGAACTTATTTTTAACTTTCATGTTAACGTAACTGTGTCAGGCTGGCGTAGCTTATAAGGATTCTTAAAGCTTGATATTGCCGATTGTATGACGAAGTTTGGGATTGAAATGAGCATTACTTTATAGTCACATTTGAGGAACTGTCCCTTAACCACGTATGGTTAGTTCCGTAGGGGGGTTAGTGCCGTCAGTGCACCTCACGTGGTGCACTGTATGTATCATTAAGGTTCGTTGCCGCGTCCCTTTGGCCCCTAGCTGCAACCCCCTTTTCATTCCTTTTGCTGTACCTCCATTCACATCGAATTTCTTCCACATGACTTCTCACCCTCTCTAACAATTGTTTCACAGTGCAGCTGCTTTGAGGTTTTCCTCCTGTTACACCTTTCAAAACTCCTTCCTGTCAATTTCCCTTTCAGGGTGTGTGTAGGCTACTTCATGACAAGAACGCGGCCATGTTTGCAATGTGATCTTTGCATATATGACCGCGTTCTTATAAGTATACTGTTAGTATAATTTAATATAGTATTAGATAGGCTACCTACCCTAGCGTGCAGACTTGAAGAAAGAAAAAAAAAATGTTGACGAGAACTTTAGATTGAGAACGTGAGATCTTAAGGTCCTAATTGTTCATAGGAAGTGCAGATCTTCCATTGATGGGAAGTTAAGATTGAGAACGTGAGATCTGAAGGTCCTAATTGTTCATAGGAAGTGCAGATCTTACCGTGGGATGCTGCATTGCCAGTGAGTGTGATTCAAGTCCGGTGTTACGTTCAACTCTTGGACAGAAATATCATACCTGGCCTATCATCTGTGGCCTAAAGGTCGTTTGTCGGGTGGGCAAAAACTTAACCATGTGGAACTGACTGACTCTCTCTCTCTCTCTCTCTCTCTCTCTCTCTCTCTCTCTCTCTCTCTCTCTCTCTCTCTCTCACTCACCAGGGGTTATATATGGACGACATTTTGTAAAATTTAAGCGTTTCGGGTAAAATCTAAGAGTATTAAAAGGAAGGTTAATGAAATAAGTTGGGGGGGAATAGTAATGTAAGTATTTAGTTAAGTATTGTTTGTAGATTCTCTTAAATTTAAAACTAAGGAACTTGAATTGACGCGGGAAAAAAATAAAGATCAATATTGTAAGCTCGAAGATGTACTGGGTAAAAAGATGAACTCAACATTATTATTACTATTTTTGGACAGGAAAATTTTTGATTGTAGATAAAATCATTTTTTAAAAAACCCAGTCCTGAACACTACTATTACCATTTTTGGACTGAAAAAATTCTTATGATAAACAAAACCATTATAGAATCCAGTGCACTGAAAGTTCAAAGACAGGAGATGTAAATATAAAAAAAAAAAAATAAACAAATAACCAACCCACGGGAAAATAGCCGATGCCTTCTAGAAGATTCCGACACCAGTTAAACAAGATGGGCCGAGGCAGGAATCCTGCGTTAACCCTGGCCGCTAATGGAACCTACCTCTCTCTCTCTCTCTCTCTCTCTCTCTCTCTCTCTCTCTCTCTCTCTCTCTCTCTCTCTCTTTTTTTTCTTGAAAGTAGGTTATATTTATAGCTCGCGAAAACCTGATCTACTGGAGGAACAGGAGGAGATCTATGTTTTCACTCGTGTGTTGGTTTGTGTGTATGTGGGCAGTTCGTATGTTTGTGCGTATGTGGGGAGGTTGTACGTTTGTGCGTGTGTTTTTTATGGGTCTTTTTGTGGTTCCTGAGAGAAGGAGTTGTTTATGCGTTTATAAGTGCTTATTAAAGATTTTGTATGCACTGATCCAACACCTGATATTATTATTATTATTATTATTATTATTATTATTATTATTATTATTATTATTTTTATTATTATTATTTAGTACTAGAAATATTGATATAAAATGGTCATCGATATTAAATTTTATCATATTTTGTATCATTCTCGTATAATTTTTGCAATAGGTTCTGTGTACTTTCGTCGTCTTTTGTATTCTAATTTAATTACTGTTAATTTATCTTTATATCTGTCATTATGCTAAACTGATCACTAACGCAAAAACTTGCACTAAACACACATTCTACATTCATAAAATGCAATCAGTCTTGTATTTTAAGCCCACAAACGAGCAAATATAATTTTATATGGTTAGTACGTGTCTCTCTCTCTCTCTCTCTCTCTCTCTCTCTCTCTCTCTCTCTCTCTCTCTCTCTATATATATATATATATATATATATATATATATACTTTTATATAATATACATTATTTATATTTACTGTATATTTATATGTACGTATATATATATATATATATATATATATATATATATATATATTAGATATATATAATATAATTATATACACACACACACACATATATATATATATATATATATATATATATATATATATATATATATATATATATATATATATATATATATATATATATATGTCTGTTTGTATAAAACCATGATAAAAAAACACGCATACGAGTATGTAAAACCGAAGATATATAATTATTTATTCCTTATAGGCATAATATTTCACATATACAGTATAACACACTCCCAATTTTATTTACATGCGAATCCATCGTCAGCAACTCCTCTTCCCCCCACTACCTCAGCCCCACCCCATTCCCAGTGGATTAGCACTCCCCCGCGCGCGCGCGCGCGTCCAACCATGCCGAGCTTTCAATTACGGAAAGATCCTGGGCCGGACCCTTCGCTTAGAGTCAACTGTTGAGCGGAAAATTCCACTCACGCCCGTGGAATAATTTGTGTTTCTGCTCAAGCCACTCCTTTTATTTTTCTTTTTTTATTGATTTTCTTTCACTTGTTGCTTATCGTTTTGTTGTTTTCAGGGTTGCGCGGTGGGGTGTTTTGTGTGGCTCTGTTTATGCGCTATTTAAAAAAAAATTTTTTTTATTAGTTAGTGCTTACTTGTTATTACAACATTTACTTTCTGAATGCTTTACAACGCTGCTCCATTAGGTGTTTTGGGTGTTGTAATATCAACAGTTTCTTCGTCAGTTCATTTCCGTATCTCATGAGCAATAAGTTTTTTTATGTTTTTGTTCTACTTAATAATATTTTTCTTCGTTTTGTTTTGAATTATGGATAATTTTTTTTCCATCCAAAGAATTGTGCTGTTAGGGGCATTTAGTGTTGCAATTTCTTATTATGCCCTTTCATACTGACACGTGCATGTAAACATACATACAAACACGACCAAATAGGATATGTAATGTTTATATATATATATATATATATATATATATATATATATATATATATATATATATATATATATATATATATATATATATATATATTATATATGGGTTTATATATATATATAAATTGACATAAATTAGGTCCACATAATTTCAAAGGTATTGTAATAACATGATGATTGATTTATTACTTAGTCAACATTACTTTTAACAGGTCATGAAATGTTGTGTGTTTTATTTCACATTGGGGATTTCAGTTATTGCCTTATAATGAAGCCAAGATTATTTAGTTTCCATTACTCTATAATAAAGCCAAGAGTCTTTCCAAAATTCTCTCAATTACTTTTTGCAGATTTATGTGTAGATATTTGTCTTATGAAACTACTTTTAAAGTTATTTACTATTAATTTTTTAGTTTCCTTTTTTAAATTTATTACGGCGTCAGTAACCTAGGTGTTGTGACGGCAATTTTAGTAGCTGTAATCAGTCAGTCAGTCCGTCAGTACACATTTTGCCTAATCATTCATCTGTAATGAGTTAATTGCCTTCAGAGTCTCCGTTAATTATCCCAAACAGACGTGTGCATTTCAATGCAGTCATTAGTGCTAAGTCGTTTGTTTGTGAATGTGTCAATCAAATTATCTTACTTTTTTTTTTAAGGCTGCTTTATTTATTTTTTATCCTTTTGAATTTTCCATTAAAACTTTCCGCTGCTGTACAGTGTATCTTTTCTGCTTGCTGTTCATTGGTGCTGCTTTTCCAGTCACGTCTTGCATGCGGTTTTTATCTGTGCTTCTTTTGATTTGCAGGTGTTTCTGCTCATTTTCTGATCTCCTGAATTATATATATATATATATATATATATATATATATATATATAATATATATATATATAAAAGATACAATATATATATATTATATATATATATATATATATTTCATTTATATATATATATATTAAATGTTGCGACTCTTATATATATAAAATGATGGTTTAGTGTCCGTCAGACCGTTAAAGAACTACTCTTCATGAAAAATGATGGTTTATGTTATTGATTGTAGAAAGACTACGGCTGATGTTATTGATTATAGAAAACTTGGCAATCAATCTTTTCTTTCTTCGAATCTCTAAACTCAGTATTTCCGTTTCGCGGTTTGCATTATCGCGGTCTTTTACTTTCTCGTGAGAAAGTAAAAGTATCGGCCTTTCTCTGTTTCCAGAGGTACATTTCAGCTCATTTGAATTTGTTTTTCTCTCTCTCTCTCTCTCTCTCTCTCTCTCTCTCTCTCTCTATATATATATATATATATATATATATATATATATATATATATTGTATATATATATTTTATATATATAATCTTATATATATTTATAATATTTATATATATAATATATATATATATATATATATATATATATATATATATATATATATATATATATATAAGATTTCCTACAAATGTGGGTTAGCTCCGTTGGAGAAATGGAAAATTCCGCTTATGACCTGCACCGAAAAAGCTAGCGAGTTCCTTTCACTGCTCGTGAGGAAAATTGTACAAAAAAGTTACATTTTTGTAGCGTCTTGTTTATGCTTAAAATTGCTCTGACACGTGACATTTATATATATATATATATATATATATATATATATATATATATATATATATATAAATATATATATATATATATATATATATATATATATATATATATATATATATATATATATATATATATATATATATATATATATTATATATGCAGATATATATAAAAAAATATAAATATATATATATATATAGATATATATAAAGTATAGATGCAGATGTACGAAAGAAAAAATGAATGGCATAAAGATGAAACCGGTCTAGATTTGCACCCAAAGTTTCATGTCGCTTGTGTATATATATTTTTTTTATTTGTTTATTTATTTATTAAATATTTGATTAATTTATTTATTCGAAAAGTATAAATCAAAAGTCAAATCCTGGTAACTTTCCTAGAAGTGTTGAGGAAGACTCTGAAAAGAAAATTGATTGTTAGATCCGTCCGCGAAAGATCTGGCGTTGCTTCTGAGGTCTGTCTTGAGGCTTCTCTAAAGATACGGTATTCACTCAGGAGAGAGAGAGAGAGAGAGAGAGAGAGAGAGAGAAATTGGCAGGGTAGTATTGATTGTCAAGTGAACATTACCTTAACTCTTTTCTCATTTCCATTCTTCCCTCTTTATCAAAAATTGCTCATTCCCCATCCCACTTCCCTTCTTCATCTTGTCCATTCGTTGACTTCGCTAAGAAAAAAAAAAAAGTAAATGCGACCATAGAGGTCTTCAAAGTTTCGAGAAACGAAAACCTTTTCCATGCCATAGCCATAAGTTTTAATCTTGTCCTCACACCTACGACTTTCACCCTTATGGTAACGTGTAAGAAGGCCCATATTTCTACCGCAGCATTTGTACCAAAAAAAAAAAAAAGCTAGTTACATGCACCTTTCTCGGAATACGCCCTCTCTCGTCATGTAAACTTAGTAGCAGAAGAAAAGGGGGAAGAAATAGAAGGAAAATGGGAATGAAGTAGAACAGAATTCCCCTGGGCATGAGGATTTGACCTTGGAGGCAACGTAATGATGCCCTACTTTGGAGGGGATTGCATAGGCCAGCGTCACGTGTAAGTTTATCGGCAGATTTCCAAATTGTGAGGCATTACGTAGACTTATTACATAGTTGAAAATTTCATGTTTCGTTTCTCTAATGCCTGAAGAGAGAGAGAGAGTCTCAGGTTTCCAAATTGTAAGGCATTATGTAGACTTATTACATAGTTGAAAATTTCATGTTTCGTTTCTGCAATGCCTGAAAGAGAGAGAGAGAGAGAGAGAGACTGATTGAAGCGATAAAGAGAGAGAGAAAAGTTTCAGATTTCTAAATTGTTAGGCATTACGTAGAGTTATAATATAGTTGAAAATTTCATGTTTCGCTTCCCTAATGCTTGGAGAGAGAGAGAGAGAGAGAGAGAGAGAGAGAGATTGAGAGAGTTGTATTTTCATACAAGTTGTATTTTTTACTTTTTTGTTAACAAAACGCACCCTTCTAATGCAAGCGTACTATGCGTGCGTATGGTCATGAAGTATTATGTACTGATTTTGCTTTATCAGACTATTGGCTCGTAAAACTGTTTGTAAGATTATGCCTACCTTGTAACACCACGGAACCTTTCTCCAGGGACTTCCCTTATGCGTTGTATTCAAGACTGTATATAAAAATGCCAGAGATACAGGAATGATTATTATTGTTATTCAGAAGATGAAACCTATTCATATGGTACAATTCCACCACTGGGCAATTGACTTGAAATTCAAGCTTCCAAAGAATATGATGTTCATTAGGAAGAGGTAAGAGGAGGTAAAGGGAAATACAGAAAGAAATCTCACTTATTAAGAAAATAAAAATAATTAGATAAAGATGTTTTGAAATGCAAAGAGAATAGGATTGGGGTAGTAGTGCATTGAACTTTCGCTTGAACTTCTGAAGAAGTTCCAATTGCACCACATCCTCTGAAGGGAGGCTGTTCCGCAGTCCAACGGCGTGAGGAATAAAGAACATATTATAGACATGTATGATATTCTCGTCAACACGTCACCTTCGTTGTCAGTCTTTGCTCTGCCGATTTCCTCTTTAGGAGACCTCTGGGTGAAAATGTCCAGCCGGTACCAAAACGAGCAAAGTCAGTCTTGGCCAGAAAATAAAAGGAAAGCACAGCGGCCATCCAGATCGTTCTTGACCTAAAAGTAGACCAAGGAAGACCTTGAAGTGCTAGTGGAAGAGCCACTTAAGGAAATGCCCTGTGGTTTGCGAACAAAAGAAAAAACACACAGGTGATCCGTGGTATTGTGGCAGGTGACCTCTGAGAAGCAGTGCGATGACAGTGAGGGATGGGCTGTTTTTACCTTATATGTATGCATGTGTATATATACATATATACACCTATACACATATATATATAAATATGAAGTAGGGTCACTAACTAGGCATTTGTAATGCAAATATGATTTAATTATGCTAGTGTATACATAACCGTATCGTAAATAGGCGTGTCAAACAGGCAAGATTTTGTTAATTTTCTGCAAATAGAACCTATTATATTTTAGCATTATACATCCCGACAAAAGTGTTGAAATTCTTTTGAGATGATTGTAGAGCACAGAAGTTCTCATCTTCATAGAGCATGATGTGAAAGGAATGAAAGATATTTGCCAATTATGGTCTCGTCGCTAAAGTTCAAAATTAAAGCCTGTGTAGTATGTCCGGGATGCATTTTCCCCGAGTACCGGGACATTTCCCTGAAAAAAAGCGGGACGCCACATCTTAAAAACTAACCATAGAATTTTCTTGAAAATAATCTCGTTATGTTTCCCACTCCCAAATAACTAGAGAGGCTCTAGTCTAACTTAATCTAACCCAACCTAAATTAACTTATAAATGAATTTAATCGAGAATGAGATTAGGCAGATAATGATAAGCCAAAATGTTGGATGTGTGTCACTGAATATTTTTCAAGTGTGTAATCGATGACTGTCCTGACAACTGGTTCCAGTTTTAAAGAGGTGTAGTGTATATGTGACTCGTCTTGTCGTGACATACTCAAGTGGTATTTAGAGTAAATTTTTAGAGGATTTTGTCAGAAAATTGCTTCGGAAACAATTAATTGTTAGGATTTATAAATTTATATCTTGGACAAGTTCTTTGAATGCCTAAGCTGTAAATGTCAATATTCCGTAGATGGTTCTTGTAACGTAGCCACATTGAACATTCTATATTTTTAGAAGAATTCATCGGAAAATTGTCACTCAACAATTAGAAGTTTTACGATTAATATATTTATATCCTCAGCAACTCCTGATAGATAAAATAAAATAAAAAAAAATCCATAGACTCTCCATTCTGTAATGTCGCCACATTTAAAGACTATATTTTTAGAAGAATTCATCAGAAAATTATATAAACGATTAAAAGTCCTAAGATATATATATTTACGTCCTCAGCAACTTCTGATAGATAGCTATAAATTTTAAAAAGTCTATCCCTCCTGTAACGCAGCTACATTTACAGTTTACATTATTGGTCTGGTTTTCATAAAATCTGTCAATTCGACGTCGTGTCATTTCGTGCACGTAGAGAGGCCACACGGTTCTTTACCCGCATTCCTCCAACGTGAGATCAGTATACCATATCTTGATGGTGTTAGGTGCTTAACCCTGCAGCCCGAAGACTAGTGTGAGGTTATGTAAAGGGGATCGCGGTGTGTCCACGCGCGTGTATGGTTGTAGTAATCGCCTAATCGCCTTACTAAAAGATGTATAAAGGAAGGTCACCCTTTTATTTTATATATAAACATGTATATATATATTATATATATATATATATATATATATATATATATAAATAATATATATACAATCATATATATATATATATATATATAGAAATAATCAACACACAATCACGTGTGGAACAGTTGACTTGTATGGACTCACATTGGATCGAACCCAGGTCTTTCAGTTGACTTGTATGGCCTGAGTGGGAAATACACACACACACACACACACACACACACCTATTCAAATGAGATCTATATTCGATCCTGATATGAGTCATCTAAATTTTTTTCGTGAAATGGATAAGTGCTATAAAATTACGTTGTGCTATACGGCTTTATATGCTATATCTCGTGCGTTTGGGAAGACAAATTCATAGGTCCAGCTATGATAGCCTCAGAATAGAATGGCCAGATTTTAAACAATGATAAATGCGTGAACGAACGGAAGAAATAGTAAACTAAAGATCAAAATAACAAATAAGTGAATACACAAGTAAAACATATACACCATCCAAATTACGTAAGAGGGAGCATAATAAACCCATTCATTAATAATAATAATAATAATAATAATAAATAAAATAAAAGTAAATACACCCACAGAGCAAAAACATCAGAGGTGTGGGTTGTGGGGTTGAGCATTTGAAGCTGGTCAGTGGAAAGTCCCCAAGTATTGTGAATATTGGAAGGGGAGGAGCCTAACTAAGTCTTACTCTCACTTCTCAACCGTCCCTCCCTCCCCCCCCCCGTTCTCCCCATTATCTCAACACCCCCTTCCCCCTTTTCATTCCCGGTATGCTTCATCATCATCATGAGCAGCAGAGTCATTGGCTTGACTTGGCATTGTTTTTTCTCATTGCATTTTTATAGATAATATACTTTTTATGAATTTTTTAATTACATTGATGAAGAGATGATTTTGGGTGATTTTTTGTGTATATTTGTCGTCCCAGTTCTGAATTTTTCCCACTCTCATTGCCAGTTTTTAATTTTTCCTATTTTTCTTAATTTCAGTTCTGAATTTTCATTAGTTTTATTAATTTCAATTCTGGATTTTCCCTAGTTTTATTAATTTCATTTCTTAATTTTACTGTTCTCATATTTTTCTTCCTCCCAGTTCTAAATTTATCCTATTCCGCTTCTTCCCATTTCTGTATTTGTACCATTCTCCTTCTTCCATACTTTAAAAAACAAAATTTAACCCCAATTCATTTCAAGTTTTCCGTGCACCTGAGACCCGAGTGCTTGCAGTGGAGTGTTCCTTACCGTTCGGTGACTTGCATAGTAGTGCTAGTATTTATAGTAGCGAGGGAGCTACGATAAATCCATTTTTATTCTGTATATCCATGCTTATGTATTTGTTGGTAAAACACACACGTACCTATATATATATGTGTATATATATATGTATGTACAGTATGTATGTATTTTATATATAGCATGTTTCTTGTTCATAACTAATTAATGTTTGCCTGAAAGATAACGCCATCTGAAGTCACTAGTTTGTGTGGAAAAGTTATATAAATATATATATATATATATATATATATATATATATATATATATATATATATATATACATACACAAACACACACATATATGTGTGTGTGCGTATTCATATTACTTGTATCAGGCTGCAATAAGAAGGGCTGTTTTAAATTAAAGAATCCGGAATCCAAACCTTCCTGGCTTCTTGAAGCCTAATACAAGTAATAGATATATTATATGTATATATATATATATATATATATATATATATATATATATATATATATTATGTGTGTGTATTTATGTATGTATGTGTACCTACATTATTCCCACACAGAGAAACGAGTGGAAACTTTTAACATTTTCTTTAATATGACAAATACCTTTTGATAAAGGGGTGGGTCATTGTTGCAGACAATTGGCATTCAAGAGCGTTCATGTAACGTGTCGTTGAACTCGGCCGTAAAGTATAGAATTTCGGAGCTTGGAACAAATTAACCGTCTGGTATTTGAGATTATGTGTGTTAGGGGTTGTTGAACTGAAGTCTAGAATTCCATGCTTGCATTGTGCTTCTGGTAAAAGCCGTGCTATTAAAGGTCGAGAGTTTGTTAACTGCATTCCACTGGCACTTACTCATTATTTTCCTAAGTTATTTTAGTGTTTCATTATTTTCCTAAGTTATTTTCGTGTTTTGTTCTGATTAACGTATGTCATACATATTGTTCAAAGGAATGATGTGCCCAGTGCTGTTGTATGTGATGTGTTTCTTACTTAAATATTTAAGTATACATAACGTATTATTATACGTACTTACATCCCACGTCAAAAAGTAACCAGGCAAAGAAGCGCCTGTTTGTGGGACTCGTATAAATATTTATATCTGCAGATATGCATAAGCCATGAACAGAAAAATCGTTGCAGAGTTATAACACCAAAGACTATCGACTTAGTATTTTATGTTGTCTTCGCCCGTTGCTAAGGCAGTCTCGCGAGATGGCAGCAAGCAATAAATTGCCTTCATGTAAAAAAGGCTGGGGTTGAAAGGAATTCCACAAACAAACTCACACACACACACATGGCCATGTAATTGCAATTGGAATACCCTTCGTTGTGTCTTCATTTGGCCGACAAGTGCCTTACGAGAACAAATGGGATATTAGGGATGTTGTTTCTGTCTAGTTATAACACTGACTCGTACATATACAGACATACGATAAAATGCAGACATACGATCATTTTAATACACGCATACATTCACTCGCATACAAGGAATTACTTGGTCGCTGTTCTTCTATTGCCGGATATAGTAGACTTTGTTGGGTTCTGCCGAGCGCGAGAATTTTGTCAATAGGGTAAATTATTCAGGTTCATAGGGCTTTGTCATAAGACTCCGCCCTGTTCCTTTGTTTCTCCTTTTCGGTTTTTTTTAAAAGAGGAATCTTACGATAGGCATAGTTTGTGTTTTTTTATGGCTGTGAATATTTTGTGGTTCATCGTAATATTAAGCCAGACCTTTATTTCATGTTATTACTCTTTATATTGGTAATAGTTCAGTAATGGTATTTGGGTTTTTGATTGCTGGTGGAGAGAGAGAGAGAGAGAGAGAGAGAGAGAGAGAGAGAGAGAGAGAGAGAGAGAGAGAGAGAGAGAGATTTGGGTAATAAGGTAACAAATGATAGATGGCCAAAAAAAAAGTTTTACTGATCGAGACATTGCATGGTAAGTTAGCATGTCTCATGACCAGAAAAAGTGAACAGTAGTGGGGACCTGAATACCATTCTTATGTAAAGGGCGAACTAACTTTTTCTTTGTTACAAGCACACCTTGTTATGCAAGAAAGTTGAAGGGCAGACCACTTGAGAAAGAACATGGCAAAGTACTGAGGAATCAGTTATCATTTGGGCTTAACTTTCTAAGCACAATTAAGAAAATCAAGGAATGTTGGCAAATCTCAAGGGTGTCTGGTAGGTGGTAACCAAAAATCTCTGAAAATTACCATATCGGCTCCCCCTAGGTATAAAGTAATATGACAAGGAGATAGGAGACTGGCCTTTGTTATTAAAGATTGGCCCCAGTTTTGCCGATGGATTTATGGTGGATGGGTAACCACAGCCATTTTTGATGAATATTAGGTTTCCTGGATTTGATTTGTCCCTACATGGAGATTTGGGAAGGTGTCATCTCTTTGAGTGCCAAGGTGAGGAGGGTAATTAACCTCTTTCCCGTAGGGAGTTAGTGCCGTCAATGTACCTTACGCGGTGCACTGTAGGCGTTACTTAAGGTTCTTTGCAGCGTCCCTTCGGCCCCTAGCTGCAACCCCTTTCATTCCTTTTACTGTACCTCCGTTCATCTTCTCTTTCTTCCACCTTACTTTCTACCCTCTCTTAACAATTGTTTCATCGTGCAGCTGCGAGGTTTTCCTCTTGTTACGCCTTTCAAACCATCTTACTGTCAGTTTCCCTTTCAGCGTTGAATGACCTCGTAGGTCCCAGCGCTTGGCCCTAGACCTAAATTCTGTTTCTGTTCTTCACATCTCTTTACCTTATGTCGCTAACCATAGGCGTTTCGACGACATTTTATATGAATCAGTCTGTCAGTCAAGTTGGAGTGTGAGCCACTTCTCCTGTTATCAGCAAAGACTTCATAATGAGACCAGTTCTTGAACGTGACTTCAAGCTAAAGTGGGAATTATTATTATTATTATTATTATTATTATTATTATTATTATTATTATTATTATTATTATTATTATTATTATTGTTTTTTCCTATCACAGTCATCCTATTCGACTGGGTGGTTTTTATAGTGTGGGGTTCCTGGTTGCGTCCTGCCTCCTTAGGTGTCCATCACCATATTATTATTATTATTATTATTATTATTATTATTATTATTATTATTGGAGAAGCAAATCCACAGTTATGTATATGTACATATATTTAAAGGTAAATCAATCTATATTGATTTTCTATATTGATTTATCTTAAATATATGTACATACGAGTATACATAACTGTGGATTTGCTTCTCCATTTTAAGACTCATGCTACTATGAGTATTTTTTATTATTATTATTATTATTATTATTATTATTATTATTATTATTATTATTATTATTATTATTGCAAACACGACTACCACAGCGACTTCTCTTGCCCTTCAGTTTAATGGACTGTAAATCTTCAGTCTAATGGGCTGGTGACGAGTAAGTAGGTTAACCTAAATCTGTTCTCAGTGTACTAAAGTTTCAGTTGAGGATTACCCTAATTATTATATAAGAGTACTCTTCAACTTACGTAAGGACTGCTGCTGTTTTTTTCAGAGAAAAGAAAAAATTCTGTGTAACGACAATTAGCATGTGAGACGAGACTGAGAAAATTATAGGTTATACGTTTGCCGTTGTTTACCAGGCCAGTGGTGGGGACCTATGAGGGCATTCAGCGCTGAAAGGGAAGTTGAGAATAAGAAGTTTGAAAGGCGTAACAGGAGGAAAACCTCGCAGCTTCACTCTGAAACAATTGTTGAGAGAGGGTGGAGAGTTAGATGGAAGAAAGAGAAGATGAACGGAGGTACAGTAAAAGGCAAAAAATGATTGAAATTCAGTATTTTATGTGTATTTATAGTTATTGCTCATTTTTATTATTTTTCAGACTTGACTAATAAAGAATTGGGATCATTTCGAAGATGATTTTCTCTCTCTCTCTCTCTCTCTCTCTCTCTCTCTCTCTCTCTCTCTCTCTCTCTCTCTCTCTCTCTGGACTTTGACTATGAAGAATTTCGGTTATCTCAAAGATAAAGTAAATAGATTTTTTCAATCATAACGTGGGAATGAAATTTTGAAAGGGCAGCGTTAAAGAATTTCGGTTATTTCAAAGATGAAGTAAATAGATTTTTTCATTCATAATGTGGGAATGAAATTTTGAAAGGTCTGCGTAGGTCATTGTAGCACCCCATAAAGAGAACACGAACTACAAAAATTTACACTGGCAGGATTGCCTAAGAAATGTTTTTCAGTGTACCATAAGTGAAGCTTTGTTGCACGTGGGTAGATTCCCTCCAGTCCAATCCAGGGACGATCAAATGCGGCAGAATATTTTGTAGATTTTCTGTCATTTTTCCTTTAATTTTTTCCAATTGAAAGGAAGGATTATTATGTTAATAAAATGTATGCACTCAACAGAAATGCGTCAGAGATCTTATCAATTTCTTATTTTAGTGTCATCATTGCAGTTGCTATTATTACTATCTTGCAATGCTAGTAAAAGTAAACATAAATTAAACTGTAAAACATTCTCATAGCACCTGATATGTTGATTTAAACTGGAAAGCATTCTCATAGTACCTGATATGTTGATTTAAACTGGAAAGCATTCTCATAGCACCTGATATGTTGATTTAAACTGGAAAGCATTCTCATAGCACCTGATATGTTGATTTAAACTGTAAAGCATTCTCATAGCACCTGATATGTTGATTTAAACTGGAAAGCATTCTCATAGCACCTGATACGTTGATTTAAACTGGAAAGCATTCTGATAGTACCTGATATTTTGATTTAAACTGGAAAGCATTCTCATAGTGCCTGATATGTTGATTTAAACTGGAAAGCATTCTCATAGTACCTGATATTTTGATTTAAACTGGAAAGCATTCTCACAGTACCTAATATTTTTATTTGTTTCTCTGTAACAGTTGTTCGATAGGTATGATTTAGGTATTTAATTGTGATGTCGTTATTGTTGTTGTTTTTGCATTTGTTGTTGGTAACCTTGAGGTTGTTTTTCACCGAGGTCAGCATCGTATCGAAAACGACTCTTACAACAACATGAAGTGCCATGCCCAAGAAAACATAAACAGAAGCAGAAATAGTAATTGTCGTCGTAAGGATATCATTATCTAGTGTGGTTAACCTCGTCAAGTTGATTGGCTAATTATATTTTTTTTAAGTAGAGCCAAGTAAGAATTAAAAAAAAAATACCTAAAAAAAAAAAACCTTCACTCACGAACAACTTCATGTAGCTGTTGGGACGAAGGTCGAACGTACAGTGGCTGCTCCCCCATGGCTCCATGGCTAACAACTCCTTATGCTCGAGGAGATGGACAAAAAAAAAAAAAAAGTTGGAAAAAAGTGTGAGGTTTCAAGGACGGACAGACAGACTGATTCACTAACGTCTGAAAACCATTTTGCGCTCTCTCTCTCTCTCTCTCTCTCTCTCTCTCTCTCTCTCTCTCTCTCTCTCTCTCTCTCTCTCTCTATATATATATATATATATATATATATATATATATATATATCTCTATATATATAAACTTTATATATTAAATAAAAACATTTAATATATATATATGTTATATTTATATATTTATGACTTATAGTAATCAACAAAATAAATACAATGAATATGCACTAATTATTTGCTAGCTAAAATTAATGAAGAACTGGACTGTAATTTACTGGTTTAAACACTCAGGGTCTTCTTTAATCATAAATATAAATCGTTATTTTTTAAATAAAAACATTTAAATATAAATGTTGTTTTCCCAATTTGATGACCGCAGTAATCAACAAAATAAATACAATGAATATGAATTATTTGCTGCTAAAATTAATGAAGAACTGATTTTACTGGTTTAAAACAATTTAATTTAATATGAAAAGAGAAATTAAAATTTCCTAATGGAAATTTGCTTGAAATTTGCTGATATTTTAGAAAACAATTTTATGAATATCTGAAATTTCCTAATGGAAATGTGATAGCGGTTAACTAGCACGAACATGAGAGAGAGAGAGAGAGAGAGAGAGAGAGAGAGAGAGAGCGAGCGAGCGTAATTGAATTCACTCAACCACATTAGACTCGGCGAACTAATTCCGTGATTAATGGACAAACCGAATTAGGGAATTGGAACGGGAGATGGATGTAAGTATTGGGCGGTGGTATTCCAGCCTAATTTCTATTTTAATTAGTTCTCAGAAGATAAAGGAAAGGAAAGGAAAGATAACTAACTATATATATATATATATATATATATATATATATATATATATATATATATATATATATATATATATTATATTTATATATTATATAGACAACATATTTATATATATATACACATACATACATAAAGAGAGAGAGAAGGTTTATTTTTCAGATGTAATAGAATTTTTTTATACTTAAACGGTGCATCTGCTGACGGGCAATTTCCCTAAAAATCCAATTTGCATTTGTTGGCCTAAGTAGTGCATTAGGTACCCAGTTGTTGGACGGCGGTTGTGGGTCGCACATAGAGTTGATGAAGAGAAAGATAGAAGAAAGAAAGCTAGACGGGAGTATTTATTGCTCTGTCAAAATATGTAAGGTCTCTCTCTCTCTCTCTCTCTCTCTCTCTCTCTCTCTCTCTCTCTCTCTCTCTCTCGTCAGAATTACCAAAGGTTCAGACGCCTGAATTTTTAACCCGAGTCTCTTGAAGTCACGTAAAAACTTGCGGTTTATAAACATAAAAAAAAAAAACTCCCATAGCCATGACATTTATGATAGCATTTAAGTGTACCTTCGACTCGAACACCAAATTTGATCCCTGTATTTATCAGCGTTCTTAAATAGTTTTTAGTTTCTTTGTGTGATTATATCTGAATTAAGAAAATCGAAGTGATATTTTCACTGTTCCTTGGAATTTGTAACTCCAGGTTATATTTAATAAATCATTTATTATTATTATTATTATTATTATTATTATTATTATTATTATTATTATTATTATTATTATTATTATTATTATTATGAAAATAGTTTAACCAGACCACTGACCTGACTATCAGCTCTCATAGGGCTGGCCTTAAGAAATCGGTAAATCGCCATTATGAAATTCAGAAAGGTGATGCAATATGGTATTGTAGCTGGATTTAAAAACTCCTTTTGCCGATGTTCTTGTAGATTTGAAGGGATTTAAGATATTTTTATTGGGACAAACTTTCTTACAGTTTTCCACCGAATTTGAGGATATATAGTATATTTTTTTGTATTCATATGCAGTGTTGAGATTGTTTCCGTTATGGTGTCTGAATGACCTCATAGGTCCCAGTGCTTGGCCTTTGGCCTAAATTCTATATTCAGTTCATTTCGATAAAAGATTATGAAGGGAGTTTTGTGGTCTCATATTCTCAGATTCGAGGATTTGAGAGTTGTTTGTTTGTTTTTCAGCTGATTAGTATAGCTTCATGATATATATAGTTGGGGAGTTCAACACCATGATGTAAATGGTTTCAATGGATCCGATCCAGTGGTTTATAATTCAGATTAATTGGGGTCGTGAGAGAGTGTATGGTTTATAAAAATACTTTCCGTAATTACGCAAGGTTTGCACTTTTCTGTTCAAATTCGTGCTTAATTTTTCTTATTTTCTCTTCTGTCTAGAACAGGGATTTCATTGTCTAACTCCATGTTATCGCTTTGGGAACTTTAGTAGTTATGTAATGGTCATGTACATTAATTGAACGGTTTTAAAAGACATTAGTTGGTGGAACATTTGTTTTAATTGAACGAATTTGAAAGACAGTAGTTGGTGGAACATTTGTTTTAATTGAACGATTTTAAAAGACGGTAGTTGGTGGAACGTTTGGTTTAATTGAACGAATTTGAAAGACAGTAGTTGATGGAACATTTGGTTGTCAGTGAAAGGTTGAAA
>NC_089767.1:39669508-39674508 GCF_040412425.1 Macrobrachium rosenbergii | reverse complement strand
GTGGTTTGCAAACGGGATTTGACTTCTGGAAGTTTGTCACACTGACACCATTCCGGTTGAAGGTAATTTTAGTCGTGTTAATGTTATAACAATGGCACTGTGGCAGTGCCATAGAAACGACACCCTGTTCATGGCACTGTTGACCTTTATATGACCTTTTATTGTTGAAGGTAGTTGCAGTCATTTTATTCTTATAACAATGACACTGCAGGAGTGTCATTAAAAGTAGTGCCACCCTCTTCATGGCACTGGTGACATGACCTTTCATTACTAGGTAAAAAAAAATCCTTATCACTGATAAACGCGCATGCAGACTCATCAGTTTTCTTTTAAAGCTTGCTTGTTTTACTCGTTTAAGAACTTTCTAAAGAAATCGGCTAACATATGATTCTGCTTAAAACTTTTTCAAATTCCCCGTGAAAATTGGTCATGATTTGTTGTAAGTGTTCAGTTTAAGAGACTATACATTGATTGACAGCTGCATATACATCATCAGGAGGTTTTTTAAATTTTGTTAAGGAACGGGGAGAGCTAAGCAATCGCCAGACTCGAATCATTTGTTTATTTCATTGGCGGTGATCTGAATGGAAGTCAGTGTAGGGTTATTGTACGCGAAAGAGCGCAGGAGTTCCTTACTCTCTCTCTCTCTCTCTCTCTCTCTCTCTCTCTCTCTCTCTCTCTCTCTCTCTCTCTCTCTCAAGTGTGTGTTGCTAATTGGCACTCATTGTATAATTGACATGTAATTTCCCTCCGCCCCCTTCCAAAAATACAAACGAACAAATGGGAAATGTCCTGATTTGAAACTGGAGAAGTATTAATGTCTTTATGTAGTGAATAGTGTTAAATTTGAGAGAGAGAGAGAGAGAGAGAGAGAGAGAGAGAGAGAGAGAACATATTTTGCAAAATGAAAGCTCCATTACCCAACAATAGCCAATCAACCTCCATGGAAATCATTCTTCTTATAAACCTAAATCTTGTCAAAACCCCTCCCCCTTCCCGTCTCCCCTACCCTCTTGCCAAGGCTCCTCCCTCCCCCTCCCTTCCCCCTTATCTACCCTGATTTCCTAATCCCCTCCCTCTCCCCATCCTCGCTTCCCCCTCCCCTTCCCCATGATTTCCTAGCCCCCTCCCCTCTCCCCATTCTCTCTTCTCCCCTACTCTCCAATCATCGCCTTCCCCTTCCCCTCCTCTCTCCCCTTCCTTTCCCCTCACCCCTATTCTTCTTTCATCATCCTCCCCCACTCCCCGTGATCGTACGATCGTACGTGCTTGCCGATGGCGAACCACAGCACACCGCATATACGAGTACACACACACACACACCCCTGTTGCCAACCGGATGGCTCTTATGGGGATTACGGTTAATGAATGTCATTAAAGCAGTTACGCTGAGACCTTTTTTTTTTCCTCTCTCTCTCTCTCTCTCTCTCTCTCTCTCTCTCTCTCTCTCTCTCTCTCTCTCTCTCTCTGATTTTCTTTTCCTTTTTTTGTTTTTTTTGTCTCGTTGCGCCCAGTTCGGTGGCGTTTGTTTAATATATAAAACACACGGAATGAATTTATTGGGAAGTTTTAGTTTATACACTTGAAATATTTTTTTTTACTTGATTCTCCTTTTTTTCTCGGTTGCGTTCATATAATGGAAAAATATTTCAAAAAGTTATTGGCAAGTTTTATATTATAACTTGAAATTTTCTTACTTTGGTTCCCTTCTCGTTCTCTTTTATCTACCGTTATCGGCTCTACCATTTATTCTTCAGGGTTCTTTATTTCGGGGTTAAAACGGCTCAATCATTTAATTTTATTCTTCAGTTTCCTTTATTTCAAGGTTAAAACTGCTCAATCATTTATTCTTCGGAGTTCCTTATTTCGGGGTGTAAACGGCTCAATCATTTATTCTTCAGGGTTCTTTATTTCGGTTTTAAAACGGCTCAATCATTTATACTTCAGGGTTCTTTATTTCGGGGTTAAAACGGCTCAATCATTTGTTATTCAGGGTTCTTTATTTCGGGGTTAAAACGGCTCAATCATTTATTCTTCAGGGTTCTTTATTTCGGGGTTAAAACGGCTATACCATTTATTCTTCAGGGTTCTTTATTTCGGGGTTATTCAGTTTGACGCGCTCCATTTTCCAGGTACATAAAGTATAAGCAAAGTAGTTTACACAGTGTCATACCTGTCAATCATCTTTGCATATTAAAATTTTTATTATGTTTAGGAGTGGTAACTAGACGCCTTTTCGTATTATTTTTATTGTTACCAATCCCCAAACACTCTTATAAGAATATCAAAGGAATTATATATGTCTATATTGTTTTTTGTCTCTGCATTGGTAAAAGTGTTATTAAATGTGCACTTAATTTCCTGCCTCGACACTGCGGTGTTGACTGTACTGTTATTTATCAACCTATAAGCTCTGTCATTTAGCGAAGGCAAAGATATTAAGCAAGGCAAACAAGCAATCAAATAGCATTGCAGATGTAGTTGGCGTCAACTTACTAAAGAATAATTTTGCTTTAGATCAGGCTGTTTCTTTAAACACACAAACACATATATATTATATATGTATCTGAAATATTTTCTGTTAAAACAGAATTCCATCTAATATATACTTACATGTATATAAATATATATATATATATATATATATATATATATATATATATATATATATATATTTACAAACAATATATATATATATATATATGTATGTATGTATTTATATATAGTATATGTATGTATGTAAACAATTTTATATATATATATATATATATATATATATATATATATATATATATATATATATATATATATATATATATATATATATATATATATATATATTGAATATATATATATATATATATATAGAATAGAATGACCACCAAGAGAACACAAACGCCATTGGCCCTCCCGTTAGGGGCAAAAGGCGTATTGTAAAAGTACGATTCCAAAGAAAAGAGAAAATGTAATTATATACACGGTTGTCCTTTTATCTGAATCAAGGACGAACATAATATTTTATGCGGAACTCATTCGAACCATCATCATCACCAGAGTCCAAGACCGAGTGGCACATACGGAAGCAGTGATAGCTTTGTGTTAACCACTTCCAGCGTGCCGTCATTTATACCTAAATATTGTCTTTTCCTCGCCAGTTGCTCCTTTTAAAGTGTACTTGCGTACGTCGTTCTAGTAATACCACTTGTCGCCAAGTTTTCCATAAAACTTTCTCTGGTTATTTTCGTTCCAGGCATTCTTAAATCTACTAGTATTTTTTGGTGTGTTCTTGTGTCTTATATATATATATATATATATATATATATATATATATATATATATATATATATATATATATATATATATATATATATATATGTATATATATATATATATATATATATATATATATATATATATATATATATATATATATTATATAGATATATATAGATATACATAATAATTATATATATATATTATATATATATATATATATATATATATATATATATATATATATATATATATATATATATATATATATATATATATATATATATATATTGATATAAACTACATACTTCAAAGAAAGAGAGAGAGAGAGAGAGAGAGAGAGAGAAAATGTACGTAATAACTTGTTAACATGTTATATACTTGTGTATATTAGTATACGGGAGTTCTGTATATACTGTATATATTGATATATATATTAATATAAATTACATACTTCAAAAAAGAGAGAGAGAGATGAAATGTACGAAATAACTTGTTAACAAATTATTTACTTGTGTATTTGTGTATGGGAGTTCTGTATATACATATTTTGATATATTGATATAAATTGTATACTTCAGAGGAGAGACAGAGAGAGAGGGAGAGAGAAAATGTACGAAATAACTTGTTAACATATATACTTATGTATTTGTATATGGTAGTTCCTGCATAAATTACAACAAACTCCAAACACTCATATATCTTTACACCCAATCGTCAACATCAGCCGCTGAGGTGAAAACTGAGCTGAGCGAAGCCGCAATGAGGCGACCTCCTCCTCCTCCTCCTCCTGCGAAACCTCAGCAGCACCTTCGAGTGAAGGTTGTAAATAAGGAGTCCTCCGGCGGAGTCTCTCGTAGTCCTCATGTGAAAGAGAGCGTGAGAGAGGAAGAGCAAAAGAATAGAAGCATAGGCGATGGTGGCGGTAATGTCTTCTTTTATCTTGCTGACTAATGCGCTCGCGTCACTCACGATGGGTTGATTTGAGTTGGCGGTCATGCGCCTTGGGACGTCTCTCTCTCTCTCTCTCTCTCTCTCTCTCTCTCTCTCTCTCTCTCTCTCTCTCTCTCTCTCTGTATACATATATATATATATATATGTATATATGTGTGTGTGTATATGTGTAATATAAATATATATATATTTTATATTTATATAATAAAATATATATATCTACATATATATATCTACATATATACTTTATATGTATAAAATGGAAATGCCTTTATTTATATATTCATCACGTTCCATATTTCAGTGATTCAGTTATAAAAATTCATATATATATATATATATATATATATATATATATATATATATATATGTATATATATATATATATACATACATATATATGCATATATATTTATATAGAGATGGATAGAAAATAGAGGGTAGTTTTCCTTGGGACTAAAGGACTGTAGGTGTGGGTATAAATGCAACGAGACAGAAAATGGGAATATCGCGAGAGTTAAGATATCAAACGTTCACGCACAATTCATGTTGAGGAAGCGGATGTTATTTTTTTGTTTTGTTTGCTTCTTTAAGGGTTACGCAAATACTCTGGGAAGCAAAATAAGTTTTACTGGAGGGAATGAAATGTAACTGAATAAATGTAATGTGAAGTGAATGCCTTTTCGCTCTCTCTCTCTCTCTCTCTCTCTCTCTCTCTCTCTCTCTCTCTCTCTCTCTCTCTCTCTCTCTATATATATATATATATATATATA
>NC_089767.1:39644508-39664508 GCF_040412425.1 Macrobrachium rosenbergii | reverse complement strand
GGGCTGCAAATTGGTATGTTGATCTTCCACCCTCCGATCATCAAACATACCAAATTGCAGCCCTCTAGCCTCTAATTTTTAGTTTATTTAAGGTTAAAGTTAGCCATAACCGTGCGTTTGGCAGCGATATAGGCCAGGCTACCGGGCCGTGGTTAAAGTTTCATGGGCCGCGGCTCATACAGCATTATACCGATACCACCGAAAGATAGATCTATTTTCGGTGGCCTTGAGTATACGCTGTACCTAAAACTTGATTGCGCCGAAGAAACTTTACTTATGTTAGTTACATGACAACTTTGGAATACAAATTCAGAAATTATCATCTTTGATATTAACTAAATTATCAGTGATGATCTGTAATGGAATATTCACACAAACCTAAGAATAACGATTCTCTGTCATTATATAAATGCCTGACATTTACGGAGGGAGAAGATTATTTTAGAATATTAATTATGATAATTAGATTAAGGAACTTGGCAATATCAATTCAGCAAACATCGTCTTTAACATTACCTAAATCATGAATGATAATCTGTAATAGAATATTAACGCTAACCATAAAAATCACGATTCTCTGTCGTTACAGAAGAGCTGGACATATATCCTCATAAAATAGACGGGAAAATGAAATAATTAAATAATTGTTCGCTTTGTGGGGACAAGTTATCGTGAAGAAATGGTGACGCATGGCAACGTCGCCAGGCTTTGCTGAATAGAGCTGTTTCGGGTAGCGTCTCTCTCTCTCTCTCTCTCTCTCTCTCTCTCTCTCTCTCTCTCTCTCTCTGGTAAATTATTTCATTTGGCCTCCTTGACCTTGGATATTGTGACACTAGTATACTATTGAAGTAAATACCCTCTCTCTCTCTCTCTCTCTCTCTCTCTCTCTCTCTCTCTCTCTCTCTCTCTCTCTCTCTCAGGTTGATTATTTCATTCGCCCTCCTTGACCTTGGATATTGTGACACTAGTATACCATTGAAATAAAATTCTCTCTCTCTCTCTCTCTCTCTCTCTCTCTCTCTCTCTCTCTCTCTCTCTCTCTCTCTCTCTCTCTCTCTCAGGGATGGCCTGATACAGTTTGTGCACCCGTGTTGTACGTGTATTGTTATATAAATTTATATATATATATATATATATATATATATATATATATATATATATATATTTATATATATATATATATAATATATATATATATATATATATATATATATATATATATATATATATATATATATATATAAAATAGTTTGAGAGATGTAGAGATTAATCCCCTTGATGTACATGAATTACGAATATAACAGCATCCCCAGACCAAACTGGCGGGCCTGGGAACATAACGACAAGCGATATGAGCGTAGCCCAGCTGTGATTTAGGCGTCAGCCACCTCCAGGCCTGCCAGGCAGGTTATGACTGGAGGTGGAACCTACTACCTACCTGCCTGCCTGCCTGCCAGGCTGGCTGCCTACGTGACCGATTGAATGTGGCAGCAAAAAGTAGAATTAAAAAAAAAAAAAAGCCGCACGCTAATAGACAGCGCCCGTCACTTTTCTTTTGTTATTTTGCGATAAGTGTGATCGTTTTCTCTCTCTCTCTCTCTCTCTCTCTCTAGTCGCAGAAGCGAAATAAGTGCGCTAGCAAATTGCTTAGCAGATTTTGTATATATACATAAAATGTATATATATATATATATATATATATATATATATATATATATATATATATATATATATTTCCTTCAGATATTTTTAATCACTAAAATTTATATATATATATATATATATATATATATATATATATATATATATATATATATTTGCACACGCATATAAATGCATATATAAATGTGTATATATATATGTATAAATATGTGTATGTATGTATGTATGTATGTATGTATGTAATCATATGTAAATAATATACCCCCACCAAATCATCATGATTGTAGCTCCATGGTTAACGACCCCTCCACACGTGACATATTATCATTATGTTTTAGCCTGAATGTAGATGGGGCGTGGGGAGAACAGGGGCAGGGCTGCTGTTGCTTCTTTTGAGAACACTCCATGAAAAATCCATTGTAGTTAGTTGACCTGTGTGGGTCGCAGACACTGATAGAGACCAGTATAGGGCTAGCAGCCTCATCCCAAAAGGCTTGAGAAACTGAAAATGGAGTTTTTGGTGTTAGTTCATTTGAGGGAAATTATATATATATATATATATATATATATATATATATATATATATATATATATATATATATATATATATATATATATATATATATATAAAATTATCGGATGAATGGTTTTCATTGTGATATGATGGCAAAGTTCTCTCTCTCTCTCTCTCTCTCTCTCTCTCTCTCTCTCTCTCTCTCTCTCTCTCTCTCTCTCATCTGTAATCCACAAGAACCGACCGAGCAGCCAGGCCTGTAATTGAGTGACTTTAGCAACAGGCGCATTTGCATGTCCAAGCAAAAGCACACTTACCATTCCTTCCCTTTCCTTGTTCTGGGACAGAATACTGGTTCCTCTGATGTGAGACGTGCGTGCTACGAAGTGAGAGAGAGAGAGAGAGAGAGAGAGAGAGTAGTTTGAACAAGACATCGGAGAAAGAATCAATGTCATCTCTCATATTAAAGACGGCGTCTAGAATTGGGTGTCTCAAGAGCTTTTGATTCACTCGTATGTCATAGACGTTGAGCTTGAATAATGTAATGAGAGAGAGAGAGAGAGAGAGAGAGAGAGAGAGAGAGAAAGTCCTTATGGATACATCGGAAACCAGACCAATTATTGAAACTTTTTCTTGTCAAAATAGGAGGTAAAATATCAGTTGAGAAAAAACCAGCTTGCTTTGAAAGGCAGTTATTGACCAAGCATTATATGACTGATTATTCGACATTGCAACGTAACTAACTTGCTTTGATCTATAACCTCGCTGGTAAATTTTGAATGTGTCTTTATCGATACTTCCATAATAAAGAGGAAATAAAACACGTCAAACTATGAAGTATATCAATTGCATATGCCCCGTAGGGGGTCAGTACCATCAGTGCACCTCATGCGGTGCACTGTAGGCATTACTTAAGGTTCTTTGCAGCGTGCCTTCGGCCCCTATCTGCAACCCCTTTCGTTCCTTTTACTGTACCTCCATTCATATTCTCTTTCATCCCTCTTTGATTCATTTTGCAACTGCTTTGAGGTTTTCCTCCTGTTACACCCTTCAGACCCTCTACTGTCAATTTCTGTTTCAGCGCTGAATGACCTCACAGATCCCAGTGCTTGGCCTTTGGCCTAAATTCTATATTCAATTCAATTCAATTAATTACAAATGGAATGAACACGAATTCATTTATAAAGTTTCAGGCAAGAAATAAATAATTCCATGACGGAGGAACACGATGCTTTTAAGATAACATTTGAGCTTTTCTTAAACTACGAACGTAAACATCCCTATCGCTGCCTGGGGAGACTCTTCCTTATCTTTACGCTAATGGAACAGAAGAACTTTGATAACGGGTAATGGGACTTGGTAGCAGCTCAGTGGGATTTGGATACTGACACATTTACAGATCAAAGTATCTTTCACACAAGCAAGTGGCTCGATATTGTGGAAGGTAGTGAGAAATCTTCAGATAAATAAGTAGATGAGTTTCCGATGGTGCTGCAAACCATTTTTGCAATTATGGAGAAGAACTTTGATAATGGGTAATGGGACTTGGTAGCAACTCGGTGGAAACGGTTCCACACAAAAGCACACATACACATAATTATATATATATATATATATATATATATATATATATATATATATATATATATATATATATATATATATATATAATCATAAAGCTACAAACGTCCTTTAATATCAATTTTCTACCTGAGTAATATATTTTTTCATATATGTTACCGAATAAATTTTAGTTGATAATAAGTCCACCGTCCCGTGGGGTCGGTGGACTTATTATCATTTCCAAGCCATTGATATATGAAAATATATTACTTGTAGAAATAAAGATATTAAAAGGACGTTTTGTAGCTTTCTGATTGTATATATGAATCACAGTGATGTGATAAATAGTCATATATATATATATATATATATATATATATATATATATATATATATATATATATATATATATATATATATATATATATATATATAAATATGTATATATATTGCAATTCATATATAAAGTATATATAAATTATATAACATATATATTATAGCAATCCGTGTCATTTTTGCAATAGATAAAGGTCATATATATTTATATATATGGCAATTCCTGTCACTTTTGCAATCAATAAAGGTCATTTGATGCTGCAAGCAATATGCACGAACAAGAACAGTATTCCAAGAATTGCAATACGAATGACCAGGAACAGACAGCACTGATGTCGTTTGTGTCCATCCTGATAAGAACCTCTAAGAGGTGTTTCCTAAATTATTAGCTTCGTAGGAAAGTTGATGTATTTTCCTGTACTTTGAACCGTAATCTAGAAACGGAGATAAAAATAGAGCATAGCGAAATACAGAGGATCACTTGTAGTGTAAAATAGTGTAAAACTCGACGAGGTGTTCCTAAATTTTCAGCATTGCTGGGAAACTGATATATTTTCCACCTCTGTGAAACGTAATAGAGGAAATGCAGATGAAACAAAATATAACCAAATGCAGAGGATCACTTGCAGTGTAACCAATGCATCGTTTTATGCTTGGTACGGGATAAGATTTTCATTAAGCCCTTGATCCGCAAAACTCAGCCCACATCACAGAGCGATCCAGATAGGATATCTTTCAAAATGGTTGTCACTTTGGTTTTCTGCGAGATGGAGCAAAAAATATAAAATGAGCGTTACTTAAATTATTTTAAATCTTACGTAACGACTAATGCAACGAAGATTAACCAAATAAGTGTTAGGTAAATTATTTTTAATCTTAAGTAACGACTAAAGCAACAAAGGTTACAAAACGACAGTATTTAGTGGAAATTCAAACATGACAGTTCCTGGAGTGTTGAAATTGCAACAATGGTAAACGCCTCGCTTAATATTCTTGCTTACAAGTTATCTGACAGCAAATATGTTAAGGCAGAGTTTAAGGTAGGCGCAGTAACGACTTTACAAGTCAATCAAATAAATTTTTTTTAAACATTAGAAATCGCTGGGAGAGGGAGAATGACTTGCGATTATCGTAATGAAGTAATAAAAATAAAAAGAATGTTCTCATGGGCTCTTACAGGTGCAGAGACACGCTCAGTATCATAAGAAAGTTGAAGCAAAGTTTACAAAGGAGAGAAAGCATAAAAGGTGAAACAGGATTTAAGTATAAATGAGAAAAAGGATTAAATTTTAAAAGGAAGAAAAGGATTGAAACGTTTAAGAAGGACTTCAAGTAAAATTTTATGATCCAACCGAAAAAAATTATCAGTAAGTAATAAAAAAATACAGTAAAAGCCAAACTTGTTAAAATAAAACAAACGTAAAATCAAATTTGAAGAACGAAGTAACAAAAATCGCAACAAAAGTGAAGCAGTTTAAAAAAATCACTCTAAAAGAAAAAAAAAAAAAAGAAATATTGCCGAGTATGGCGTACGTGACCAAACCGGGAACCTCGTCATTAAGTTTCATTTGCCTGTGTTCAGGTGAGCCGCTCCCCTTCCCCCTCCCCTTGTCTGAGGACCCAGGGGAAGGCGGGGTTTGTGGGGGGGGGAGGTCAGGTGAGCCAGCCCACCCCTCGTCTCTTCTCTGGCCTGGGGAGAGGTTGGGGGAATGAGATTGGGGGCGCATAACTATATTCTCTTTGGGGTCACAGGGAGTAGCGAAGGTTTCAGTTTAAGGAGCTGGGAAGTGGACGTTATAGACTTTTATAACTGGATGAATTACGGTTTATTTCTGTGGTTTTAAATTTTATTTATACGTATCTTTTATTAGTTTCCTGTTGAAGATTAAATTGATTTATTATGCAGGCACACATACGCGTGCTATATATATATATATATATATATATATATATATATATATATATATATATATATATATATATACAATATATATAATATATATATAGATACATAGATAGATAGTGATGTAGGTGCATTTGAGTCCATATCTGGATTTCTTATCTTTATTCCCCCCCGTTATATTAAACTGTTGTTATCTCCTAATTTTTATTTTCTCTTGATATGCCACTTGTTTATTTATTTCTCTTTGTGCAAGTGTATTTCGTCGGTCAGTGATATGAACTGAAGAATACTTAATGAGTTTTATGTTTTGTTTTAAAGGATAAATATCCCTGTATTGTTTTCGGGTGAATTTTGTTTTTAATTTGTATTCTTTCGTCTTTCTTGGCGATTTAAACTACAACTGTCATTTGGTTTACGGCAGCGTTCTTTTAAATGATCAAATTGCCAGTAATTTTGCTTGCTTTATTTTAGCTTGGCACCTTTGCCGTCGCGTTACATTTATCAGTATTATTTTCTCCTGACTTCATCATAGAACACAAGAGGACCATGATAGCGAACGCATGTTAAGCTCCAAAACGAACCCATCCCCCCCCCACAAAAAAAAAACTCCTGTCAAGCACAGATCATTCATTTTAGTCGATTGCTCTTGCAGTTACGTTTTAGTGTACAAATTTCATTATTCTTTCACAGGTATAAAATCATCGTAAATCTGCCGAAAGCTGTCGAAACCTAAGGGACTGATGTCAAATATTGATTCTGGCATCGTTACCGTGGCAACTCATTCTCCAGATATTGTTGACAATCTCCTTAGCTATTAAATGTGACTTAGTTTAGCGCTTTATCTCTATTATGTTTTAAAGCAGTAGCAGTTTTTACGGACGCATACTAAAATATCTTTTTTTTTTTTTTTTCCTATTGCAGATTTTGCCTTCAGCAGTTAGGAGCAGAATCTAGGTGGAAATAGTTTCAATAAAATTTTCAGTTATGTGCGTTTTTGTAACCCAAGTCCATATTTGAGCAACATTCCCCTAAGTAGGTTAGAAGTATTTATTAATTTTTCTTTCTTTTTATGAAAGGGTTTAAGATTTATTATTCATTTTATCAGTTTTTATCGCTTTGATTTTTTATTGTTTAGGAATAGGTTAACTACATAATTTTTTCTTAGTGATTTTTGTGCGCCTTTTATTGTCTTCCAGGAGTGTCTCCGTTATCGTATTTATCATTTTATATACCGTGATTCAGTTTTCCTCTCTCTCTCTCTCTCTCTCTCTCTCTCTCTCTCTCTCTCTCTCTCTCTCTGAATTAAATGTTTTTGATTGTTGAATTTCTCATCTCTTTGATGGCGTGGTTAGGGACGCCTGTCTTAATTGGGGCTTTGAAATGTGTCCCGATATGAAGATCTGATTTTTTTGTCATTTTTAGTTTTCTGTAAAAGAAAACTATTGTGCCGGCTTTGCCTGTCCGTCCTCATTTTTTTCTGTCCGCCCTCAGATCTTGAAAACTACTGAGGCTAGAGGGCTGAAAATTGGTATGTTGATCATCCACCCTCCAATTATCAAACATACCAAATTGCAGCCCTCTAGCCTGAGTAGTTTTCATTTTATTTAAGGTTAAATTTAGCCACAATCGTGCTTCTGGCAACGATGTAGGATAGGCCACCACCGGCCCGTGGATAAAGTTTCATGGGCCGCGGTTCATACAGCATTATACCGAGACCACCGAAAGATAGATCTATTTTCGGTGGCCATGATTATACGCCGTAGCGGCTGTACAGAAAAGTTGATTGCGCCGAAGAAACTTCGGCGCATTTTTTTCTCGTTTATCATCATCATCATCATCCTCCTCCTCCTCCTCCTCCTCCTCCTCCTCCTCCTCCTCCTCCTCCTCCTCCTCCTCCTCCTCTGCTACACTCTCTCTCTCTCTCTCTCTCTCTCTCTCTCTCTCTCTCTCTCTCTCTCTCTCTCTCTCTTTTCCCTCGTCTTTCTTTTTCCCCCAGTTTATGAATATTCAATGGCCCGAACCTTTTCACATATATATTTTTCTTTCATGTGATAGAAGTGGCGGGCGAGAGCTTTCCTTTTGTTTACATGTAAGAGTTTTTAGGCCTAATTCTCCTTGGCCCGCGGTGTTCGAATCGGCTCGTCTAGCCCGAACTTCGGCTTCGAGGACACTTGTATTTCTGTGCTTTCGCGTTTGTTTTGGGGATGTAGGGAGAAGTAGGGAGCTTTGGGTTTGGGGTGAGAGAGAGAGAGAGAGAGAGAGAGAAATTTTAGGGCGTTAATCGACCTCTAACCTCGGGCTATGTCAGACCTTTCTCCAAAGGAGGCAGATCAAAGGGTTCAGGAAACACTGAAGGGGACATGTAGGGAAATGAAGAACGTTCTCTTGAATAGCTCGAAGGTTTTCTTCAAATGTGGTAGGACTCATTAGCATGCCTGCGTGTCTCTGGAGATTTAGGCCAGTTCCTTAATTAAGCCGACTGAAAAATTCTTTGAAAAGGGATATGACAGTGATAAATCCGAGAAGATTGTAAGTATCGACTGTAATTTCAAACAGGTAAAAAATGCGCCGAAGTTTCTTCGGCGCAATCGAGTTTTCTGTACAGGGTATAATCAAGGCCACTGAAAATAGATCTATCTTCGGTGGTCTCGGTACAGTGCTGTATGAGCCACGGCCCATGAAACTCTCAGCCGGCCATGCTGGCCTGTCCATTTTCGCTGCCAGAAGCACGATTATGGCTGACTTTAACCTTAAATAAAATGAAAGTTACTGAGGCTAGAGGGCCGCAATTTGATATGTTGGATGACTGGGGGTGGATGATCAACATACCAATTTGCAGCCCTCTAGCCTCAGTAGTTTTTAAGATCTGAGGGCGGACAGAAAAAAGTGCGGCACAACAGATAGTACTTGAGGATTTTTGCTGCGTTTTCAGCACTGAATGGTCTCTTAGGTCCCATCGATTAGGTTTTGGCCTGAATATATATTCCAGTCCAAAGATATCCCAAAGACTTTCTGAATAAAAGATTAGAAATTATGAATAAAGATTGGAAATAATTTAGCATACAAGGCATGAATGTGAAACTGAACCATGTCTTTGCCATTAAAACCATACATATGCAAATGTCGCGTGACCTACATATCTCACGCCAAACGATAACTGCCAAAAGAGAATATCAGCCTAATCAAGAAGGTTATAGAACCGTATGTAGAAAATGTAGAAGATTAGATTCACGAAAGCAAAGACGTAAGAAATCAATACCAAAAGATGACACCGACGAAGACAAAACGTGCAGGCAGCCACGGAGAAAACAAACAAAAGGGTTCTTCCTAGGCCTAATGGAAAAGGCCTAGCTCTAACCTTGAGCCATGGCGACGGGCCGCTGCCCTTGGCGCACTGCAAGGCCTAATGTTACCACCGCTACCGTGTCGCGTAGGCCTAAGCCTCCGGAAAAAAAAGAAGAAGAGAAATCTGTCCTGATATGGTTTTACTGGCGGAAGGACCTTGTTTCTGAGGGCGTGGGTCGAAGATGGTTTGTTGTTTTTTGTTAGGCAGACAAGTAACAACGATGTAATGGTAATGGTTTTAAGTTGTTGTTATTATTATTATTGATACGGAGAATCAAGAAGGTTCTCGAAAGCTCTCTTTATATATATATATATATATATATATATATATATATATATATATATATATATATATACTATATATATATATATATATATATATATATATATATATATATATATATATATATATATATATATATATATATATATATATATATATATATATATATATATATATATATATATGTATATATTTACACTTACATCAGTATGGATTTTTCTCCATTTTAGTGAATCATATGATTGAGATTTTTACAAATTATTATTATTATTATTATTATTATTATTATTATTATTATTATTATTATCATTATTATTATTATTATTATTGTTATTGTTATTACTATTATTATTATTATTATTATTATTATTATTATTATTATTATTATTATTAAGGACAATCGAGCAAGTTCTCGAAAGCCCTCGTTACTTATGTATTTTAAATATATATTTACATTTACATCAGTGAGGTATTTTTCGTCATTTTAACGACTCGTGTGATTATGAGATTTTTATAAATTATTATTATTATTATTATTGTCCCCGTATTTTGGCTAAGAATAACTGATTGCTTGCAATTGCAACAAACACAGAACATTGAAAATTGGAACGCTTATAGAACCATGCTGACGAACGGAAGTTCCGAAGTGTCATGCGCGGTACTGCATTTAAAAAAAAAAAAAAAAAAAAAAAAAAAAAAAAACGGGAAACTGCTACGCCTGGTCGGATGGGTTATTTTCAGCCATTTTGTCAGTATACCTGAGGTTGATTTCTAGAGCTGCTATATATCAGATGTCTATTTTCTTATTTTATTTTTTCATTTATTGTTTTTATTTATGATTACTTAATGCAGAAGGGTAAAAATATATTAAGAATTTTCCCCAAGTTTTTCCTTTTGGCGTTTTCTACGCTATCCGGAGAAGAGATTGGAAAGATGATATTGAAGTATGCTAAACAAATGGGTAACTACAGAAAAATCTAAATTCACTCATTATATATACATAATATATATATATATATATATATATGTACAGGTGTGTGTATTTGTGTATATATATATATATATATATATATATATATATATATATATATATATATATATATATATATATATATAATGTATATATATGTGTGTGTGTGTGTTCTGTGGATAGATAGTTATTCGTTGTGTACTGGATGGTTAGAATGGCAACTGGACCACGAAATAGAGAGAAAATTGTGTGCTTCCATGCTGATGATCAAAATGATTTTCCATTGAACTGGAATGATTTATGCATTTGTACTCTGGGTTTAAAAGCGTGACTTACCGTTTCTCTCTCTCTCTCTCTCTCTCTCTCTCTCTCTCTCTCTCTCTCTCTCTCTCTCTCTCATTCTATTTCTTATTATAACCGGCTGGAAGTTTTAGGTTTTCAAATTTATTCTTTTTTACATTTGGAAATATTTCAGCTCATTGTTTCATGTCATGTTCATAACTGTTTTCTGCCGTCGCAACTGTCATACTCAGGAGGCTTCATATTTGATATTAGGAAGTATGCGACATACTGCTAGCTTGTTTTGACACGTATGTATATGTATATGTATATATATATATATATATATATATATATATATATAAATGCATACATATTCATATATATGTTATATATATACATATCTATATATATATAAATTTAATGTATACATATAATTATATATATGTATATAAATTTCTTTGTTCCCCTACATAAATAATGTGCAATAAATGTATTTCATCTAAACTTTTCATCCATTTTTGTTTTATATTTACATTTCACTCGCGTACTTGTGTAACTAATTTGAATAGCCATCAAAGACCATGTCCTCCCCTAGAAATAAATCTCAAAAAACCTTTCATATTTCATAAAATCCAAAAAGAAAAAAAATATCGTATGAATACTTTTGGAAACTCACCTTTCATTCTGCGACGCCACCCGAGAGGTCCCCACTCACAGCGCGTGTACGTGAGAAAAGGCACGTAGCCAGAGAACGCACGACAGGCTGGATTAGGCTTATTTTTTAACTGGAAATCTTATAAAAATGATCCGACTTAGGTACACATAACTTCTCTGAAGGTTGATGAGAACGGCGTTGAATTCGATGGCTGTGTTTTGTGATGAATGCGCTTGATTTTTAGATTTTTAGGAGTATAATATTGATTTTCTCTCTGGCCTGTCTTGAAGGGTTTGAGAGGCATTGCTATGCCTGAAGTTCAGTGAACTTTCTTTTTTTTTTTTGTGACGCATTCTCAGTGCGTTTATTGCATAAACCTTTCTTTTTCTCTCTCTTTAACTCTTTCTTCAACTTTTCAACTGGTAGTCCTTATGCGCAGAGTCAACAGACTAGAAACCCCAAGAGGGCTTCAGAGAGAAATCAGCCTGTAGAGAGAGAGAGAGAGAGAGAGAGAGAGAGAGAGAGAGAGAGGTTAAAGGAAAAAGGTGATGAATAAATAATTTTGAGGGAATAGAAAATAAAACCGAGATGTAATTAAAAAAAATATATAGAACGAACTTGCTTAACCATGGGAAAGACTGCGTTCACCAACGGTGTAATTGATAACAGCATGCAAAATGTAGGGAAGATTGCTGTCATATGAGATCATATTGTAACATCAGTATTGCCCGTATGGTGAAGACTCAGTTCGTAATTTATATATATTTTTTTAATTTGGTAAATGAAACCTATTCACATGGAACAAGCACACCAAAGGTGCCATTGGCATGAAATTCAGGCTTCCAAAGAATGTTGGTTTCAACTGTGAGTGGTATAATTAGTATTTTTTCCATGTGAATGGTATGATGATTAATAATTTTTCTTTGTGATTGGTATAATGATTATATAATATTTTTTCCTTGTGAATAGCATGATTGATGTTTTTTCCCCTGTGAATGGTATTATGCTTGGTGTTTTTCTCTGAATGGTATAATGATGGGTATTTTCCCTTGTGAATGTTAAAATGATTGGTATTTTTCTGTGAATAGTATAATGATTGGTATTTTCCCCAGTGAATGGTATAATAGTTAGTATTTTTCATGAATTACAATGATTGGTATTTTCTCTAAGAATGGTATAATGGTTGATATTTTTTCACTTGTATAATGATTGATACTTTTCACTTACTTGTATAATGATTGATTTTTTTCCCTGTGAATGATATAATGATTGGTATTTTTCCATGTGAGTGGTATAATGATTGGTATTTTCCCTTGTGAATGGTATAATGGTATTTTTTCCTGTGAATGGTATAATGGTTGGCATTTTCCATGTGAATAGTATGATGATTGATATTTTCCCTGTGAATGATATAATGATTGGTATTTTTCCCTGTGAATGGTATAATGATTGATATTTTCCCTGTGAATGTATATAATGGTTGGCATTTTTTCCCTGTGATGGGTATTTTTCCCTGTGAATGGTAAAATGATTGGTATTTTTTCCTGTGAATAGTATAATGATTGGTATTTTTTCCTGTAAATTATATAATTATTATTTTTTCCCCAGAAGTCACCCAACCCACTTTTATGAAAGAATTTTATGGAAACAATTTTTCACAAAACTTGGTTCTTTTCCAATGGAAACGGCGGTCAGTTACCTCAGTTCAAGATGTCTCCTTTGTCCCAGAATGCTTTCTCATGCATATAGATCGTTTATTGATTAAGTGACAGTCGCTGGCGCTGCCTATCGTGAAGGAATTCTAGAACATTTCGCTGAAGCGGTGTCATTATTATTCAGCATTCAGTTATCACTATATGTCGTTTTGTGATGTCAGCGTGACTCGGTTGCACTGATGACGATGCGCGGTGAGATGTCTCTCTCTCTCTCTCTCTCTCTCTCTCTCTCTCTCTCTCTCTCTCTCTCTCTCTCTCTCTATATATATATATATATATATATATATATATATATATATACACACACACACATATGTATTTATATATTTATATGTGTATATATTTGTATATACGTACAGTATATATATATATATATATATATATATATATATATATATATATGTTTGTTGTATTTGTGTATATATATATTTGTATATACATTTGTTGATATATATTTGTGTATATATATATTTGTATATACATATAGCACTATGTAGATATATATATATATATGTCTATATATATATATATATATATATATATATATATATATATATATATATATATATATGATTGTGTATGAATAATATAAAATATAAATGCGCAGGCAAGTGGACACACACACACGCGGAGATATTAATAAAAGCCTAGATCAGAAATAATTAATAAATACCAGACGCGAAACTAACTCTTAACACCAAATTAAAAAGAACAGCTAATAATAACTCACAGTCGAAACTTACTAAAAAAAAAAAAAAATGAAATAAAAAAACCAAAGTATCGTAACTTCCTATTCTCACGCGATGTGTTGCAATCGTTCTAGAACCATCATCGCGTTAGCGCGTGAAGTTGTGTGGAAGCTTTCGGGGCTTATCTCACACCGCGTAGGATGTGAATGTTATCGACTTGAAAGAGATAACACGCCGTTGCATGTGCTGCCCACATCCGGGTGGTGCCCGTGTCATGTGATTTCTGTGTGTTATTTTTGGGGGTGATTTGTCGTTATTGGTTTTGGCTTGTTTTGGAGATATACTTCTATGCATACATGCAAACACACATACATACACATATATTAGTGTATATATTAGTATATATATATACATATATATATATTGATTTTGGCTTGTTTTATATTCATCACATACACACACACATATATATGTATATATATTAATATATAATATAGGTATTGATTTTGGCTTGTTTTATTTATATCACACACACACACACACACACACACATATATATATATATATATATATATATATATATATATATATATATATAAAATATATATATATATATATATTGTCTAGTTTTAATACTTAAAGTTTTGTTATATTGAAACGAGAAAATATATGATAGGTAATCTGAGGAAATGAATAATAAAAGGTCTTAACAGTGATGATAATGGCTGCAGTATGGTAACGTTGACGATAGTGATATCCACTGCAATAATGGCGGTAATGATTTATAAGAAAAAATTTCCAGGTACATTAGTAATTATAATGTTAATGGTGATGATGATGTTCCCGAGAATACCATGCATACAAAGATGGTGATGATGTTTTATATGAATGTTGTTGCAGTTACGATTATGATGCCACTGTTGGATATAGATGGCCTGTGGTGATTATGGTGATTCTCTTCAAGAGGATATGTAGAGGAAATAATTTACGCTATATTAATTCTTTATATATGTCGCAGCAGTGATGCTGATAACAAATAAAGCTAACAATATTATTAATGTTCAGATGAACCCTATTCATACGGTAGAAGCCCACCAAAGGGGCCATTGACTTGAAATTCAAGCCTCCAGAGCATATGGTGTTCATTAGAAAGAAGTAACAGAACGTAATGGGAATGAAACGAAGAAGATAGCACTTATTAAAAAATCTAAAATTTGCCACTTATCAAAAAAGGAAAAAAAAATAAATGAATAAACAGATAAAAACGTAAATGATTAAGATACAAGAATAGTAAAAAGAATATATAAATTAACGAATAAATAAGTCACTTATTAAAAAAGAAAAAAAATAAATGAACAAATAAACAGATAAAAACGTAAATGATTAAAATACAAGAATTGTAAAAATTAAAAAAAAAATAACAAATAAATAAAGAAATAGAAAAAACGTGAATGATTAAAATACAAGAATTGTAATCGGGCAGTAATGCATTGCATCTTCGCTCGAACTTCCGAAGTTACAACTGCATGATATCCTCTGAGACCGAATAACACTGTGGGCGAAACATAGCAAGAATAACCGACGAATAACACTTGGAGAAACATAGCAAGAACCAAAAAGTGAGCGCCTCCAACAGTGGAAGTGAAACGAGTCGCGCATTTGACATTTGGGCCTCATACACAGATGTTCTCAAGCGGTGACTCAGAACCTTTGTTTTTACGAGGACTTTCTATTTGCTGTTTCCACTGTGCTTCTTTCGCTGACGTGGTTTTGTTTCTTGTTTCTTGATTCTTTCGTTTTTTTTTTCTTTTTTTTTAAGAATTTTATTTGTTTGGTGCGGTTTTGCGTTCTATATGTAGGAGGTCCTTTGTTCTTGAAGGAGTGGGTAAATGAAGTTATTATTATTATTATTATTATTATTATTATTATTATTATTATTATTATTATTATTATTATTATTATACTGAGAAATTCTCAATGGCGTGACTAAACTGTAGTATAATAAAAATCCACAATTATGTAACTAAATCTTTTTTACAAACAATATTATGTATTACTGCTTATTATGATGATGATGATGATGATGATTATTATTATTATATGTAATAATAATAATAATAATAATAATAATAGTGTTATTATCGCGAATATATACATAGTCCCTAACTTCGAAACATATTCCCATTCCTTTGAAAGGACGGAAAAAAATTGTACCTTTTCCTTGTCTTAGCCTTTTCCTCTCTCAAAGGGAAACGTATTCACTTCTCAGTAGTGGACACCTTTTCCTGAATGAAGTTTCCTCTTTCTAGTTACGGAGGCCTTTCAAATCTAATATTCTTAAACACCTTTATGATGTCATGTCTGGATTCTCATCTCTTCCAGAGCAGTGGTTCTTAACCCTTTTATTACCACGCCCCCCTCTAAGAGTTAGTCCTTCCCTCCACCCCTCCCCCAGTGCATCTATGAGTAAAATTCCCTCCCAGATTTAAAGAAAAATTAAAAAAGGAGACAGAGAAGGGGTTTCGAGGGATAGGGAGCTTAATTATTACAAAACGTGGTAAGCCCAACGAGTCTAACCACACTAGACTGTGTTCCTCATTGGACGGGTGGGTACCTTTCTCGGCTGGCACTGTGCTGGCCCTGCGTTCGATTCTCCGACCGGCCAGTGAAGAATTAGGGGAATTTATTTCTGGTGATAGATATTCATTTCTCGCTATAACGTGGTTCGGATTCCACAATAAGCTGTAGGTCACGTTGCTAGGTAGCCAACTGGTTCTTAGCCACGTAAAATAAATCTAATCCTTCGGGCCAGCCCTAGGAGAGCTGTTAATCAGCTCAGTGGTCTGGTTAAACTAATGTGTACTTAACTTTTTAGAGTAGTAGACTAGGAAACTAACGTTATAAGGTGATACGTTTGCATTTTTCATAAACTTCTGAATATTAGTTCCTGACTCTTGTTAAGAGAATAACGAATATAATTAGAGAATTTTTACATTTTCCCTAGGGCTCGCACCTCCCCGGGGAATTGCTGACGCCCCCCAGGTTAAAAACCACTGCTCTAGAGTAATAGTTGAACCACGACCTCTGAAAATATATTTTGAGTTTTCTTTCAAATCTTATTAAAACGGAAATACGTTTACCAACAGATAAACTCATTGATTGAAAACTAAACCATTTAGGCATTTTAAGTAATCAGTTATGCATTTTAAGCGTGAGTTCTCGAATCTCGTTGTCCCGGGCTTAATTTGTAGCTTTCTTTTGTAATTGTAATTAGGTTTAATGTATTTGTAAAAAAAATTAAGACAACAAAAAGAAAATTAAAACAATTAAAAGAAAACTATAAACATAGTTTTTTATGTCTTACCAATGCTTTCTAAATTCCAAGCTGAGATCTGATTTTCTGAAATAAATTTAAAAATATCGCCATTGGAAGATCGGTAACTTCATGTCGAAATAAGCAACATATATAGAACACATTGGAAATAACTCGCACATTTTTTTAGAAATATTAAAAAGCACCAGTTTTCAATAGTGAACAACTGCTGATACGAATGGCTGTCGAATGTCCGTGTTAAGCGAAATACTGTAGATCAATGTAGATATTTTGCAGCATGTAGATATATAAAATGTAGATATAAAATCTACAAATTCTTAATGATAACGGCAAGGCTAGCAATGATTGTGCAATTTCGACTGGAGGCAGTCGGAAGTGTCACCACTTTGCGATGGCAGATTATTTCCTTTTAACTGTCTGCTTTAAATACACCGTATTTTAACGGTTTATTTTAATAGTAACATACTTCCTTTCAACTATTCATTTTAATCAGAAATCAATTATTTCCTTTTAACTGTTTTGAATACAACGTATTTTAACGGTTTATTTTAATAGTAACATATTTCCTTTCAACTATTTATTTTAATTAGAAATCAAAGGGCCTGGTTATATATATATATATATATATATATATATATATATATATATATATATATATATATATATATATATATATATATATATATATATGTTAACATCCTTACACGTCTCCAATCACCTACAACGGAAAAAGTATGTTTCTCGAATTTCTGGTTAATTTGCAAGAGCTGAATAAACACGGTCGACGTGCGTCATGTGGTGACAGCACTTCTTTACACTCCTACATGAATTTCACAACGGTCGCAAACTATCCGATGCCGGGAATGATTTCAAGCTCTGAAAGTGGTTGTGCAAGAAAAAGCACATAGAAAAACATGGATATGACTGACGTCATTCTCAGTTTGGGTGCTCGTGATTGAAACATCAGACGAATTAATGACCAAGTGGTTCCAGAATATTATTAGAGGACGAATTAATGATGAAGGGGTTCCAGAATATTTTTAGAGGTTATTTAAGCGAATGGCAGTGTAATTACAAATGAGAAACGTAAAAGCAACCCAGCAGGTTTTTGTAGTCCATAATTCTGGCGCAATTTTTAGAATCGAGCGCTAACTCCTCCCAAGCAATTCTGGCGCAATTTTTAGAATCGAGCGCTAACTCCTCCCAAGGAATTCGGTTCATGAAAAAGCTTATTCGTCTTGACCCGCAGTGTTCCCAAATCACTGCCTTCAGTGCTTGCAGTGCTGGCGAAGTTAAATCAGCTTCAGTTTCATAAAAAAAAAAAAAAAAAAAAAAAAAAAAAAATCTATTGATGAACTTCCAATACAACACTTTAAGATAATTAAACAATACTTTCAAACGTTTATTAGATTTTTCCACCCGCAGAAGTCTTTCTTGTGTGACTGCAAAGCATAATGATGTCACAAAGTGTGTAGCAATGAGTTCAATCAAAAACCAGTGGATGCCAGATTGGTGCCCGGGTATCAGTGGCGGTCTTATCAGTTGACTGTTTTTATTATTAATAAGTAATGAGTTCATAGCATATATATTTAATCGTCTTATTTATATTTCTCTCTTATATTATTAATATTTTATTGTGTTCGTTGGTATAAGTTAAATTTGCTCTCATTGGTATATAATACACATTTTTCGTATACAGTTATAATTCCTTTGTATACAGTTAAAACTTACTTTAAAAATATTAAGTTGTATTTGTGCAAATGTACATTAAAATATCTAAAGAAAAATGTCAAATCTTTTGATATTATTTTATTATTAAAATAGTTTAACCAGACCACTGAGCTGATTAACAGCTCAAATCTTTTGATACGTAGCTAAATTTGTCATTGTTTTTCTTAAGCTGTTTGAAATAATTTATAAATGGAATTGGTCTGTTAGATTTACGTATAGAAATCTAACAGCAAATAGATCGAAAAAATCAGTCTGTAAATCTTCAAGAAGTAAGATTAAGGTTACTCATTTTAATCAATAACATTTTTAGTTTTCTGTAAAAGAAAACTATTGTGCCGGCTTTGTCTGTCTGTCCGCCCTCAGGTCTTAAAAACTGCTGAGGCTAGAGGGCTGCAAATTGGTATGTTGATCATCCACCCTCCAATCATCAAACATAGCAAATTGCAGCCCTCTAGCCTCAGTAGTTTTTATTTCATTTAAGGTTAAAGTTAGCCATAATCGTTCTTCTGGCAACGATATAGAATAGGCCACCACCTGGCCGTGGTTAAAGTTTCATACAGCATTATACCGAGACCACCGAAAGATAGATATGGTTACAGTGGCCTTGATTATAAGCTGTACAGAAAACTCGATTGCGCCGAAGAAACTTCGGCGCATTTTTTACTTACATGTTCAGTCGGTTAACTGAAGAACAGACTAGAAAACACGTGACGTGGGGATCTGTTGCCTAAAATAAGTACTGTTACAGTGGTAACACTTGGCGAAGTTCACTGAACACTTGTGTTTATGAAGTTTCTGTTTGTGGAATGTTTCTTTGTAACAGAAATTCACTTTTTTTTTTAATTACGATGTTGTTGTTGATGTTATTGTTATTTCTATTGTTTTTCGAGGAGAACCAGAATGTTCTTCGGCGGAAAGGTGTGGGTAAACGACATTGTTTTTATTGCAAGTTTTTTTTTCCAGTATCTCCCTTTTTATACATTTTGTAAACTCATCGATATTTCTCTCTCTCTCTCTC
>NC_089767.1:39627008-39642008 GCF_040412425.1 Macrobrachium rosenbergii | reverse complement strand
TCGTGTTATGCTTTATGCTTGATGGCGCGTAACTTCTTTTAAGCACAAACGCCTACGTACATACCCACATTGTATGTGTGTATATATATATATACATTTGTATATATATATATATATATGTATAATATATATATATATATATATATCATATATATATGTGTGTGTGTATCAATAAGCCATTTTCCCTTATTAAGGTTCCCTGCAGAGAAAAAAAAAATCAAGACGCCTGTACTTACATCACTTATCTTTTAACTGCTTATATCATTTTATCTTTTAACTGCTGAATCAATGTTTAAAATATGTGCAGAAAGTTTCCCAAGCATCAACAGCTTTTTAATTCATTCAGTGACCGTGGATCTTCAGCGTTGCTACCTCACCCTATCATGTACGTTCTCAAGCCTTGCCATTTTGATACCTGGTCGAGTTTGTGTTTATACATCCGTCTTCATGAAAACACGTTCAGTCTTCTTCGTCAGTCTCTGTAAGATCAGTTTCATTCTCATCAGTCTCTTTCACCAGTCTCTGTAACACCAGTTTCAGTCTCATCAGTCTCTGTAATATCGGTTTCATTCTCATCAGTCTCTTTCACCAGTCTCTCTAACAGCAGTTTCAGTCTCGTCAGCTTGTAATATCAGTTTCATTCTCATCAGTCTCTTTCATCAGTCTCTGTAATATCAGTTTCAGTCTCATCAGTCTCTGTAATGTCAGTTTCATTCTCATCCGTCTCTTTCATCAGTCTCTGTAATATCAGTTTCAGTCTCATCAGTATCACCCACAATCGCTAGCTGCATTAAACTACACACTAAAATTTTGGCCTATTTTCTTATCACTGAACTTACACCAACATTTAATGTCCTTTCTTTATCTTCTCTCATTGCTCTGTGAATGAAGTCATTCATGGAGAGAGAACATCCTTGTTTTAGACATTTTTTATATCAAACTGATCACTCTTCCTTCTAGTTATTTCAACGATCTGTACATTTGTATGTGTATTGCATGAACTGATTCTGTCATGTGTATGTTTCATCTCGTCCTAAATTCCTTTACTGAAAGTCACGGGTTTCTGTCAAAGATGACTTGGCAAGGATGCATTTTAATCTCCATCCACTGGACAGCCGTAAAACTTTCGTCCACTTCTTGGAAATCCAATTATTTTTTTATATGTTCCTCGGGATGTTTATATTTCTTTTTGCAATTACACCAAGCAACCGAATCGAGGTGAGCGGCCTTTGCAGTTACTGCCAGTAATTTGATCGGATTGAGACACTTGATCTCGTATTTATCGAATGATTAAGTCATTAAGATCTGTAATGACGTTTAGAGCTATCTTAATTGCCACAGAATTACGTTTTGCTTGGTATTTTACGCTTGCATGTCCTCTGACGTGTATGGGGAGTTTTTAAAACGTCTGCTCTTTGCATGTTTTGTATATTTTCACTTGATTTCATATTTTAAGCTTCTTCAACAGCCTAGAGTCCTGTTCAGGTCTGGAAAAAATGAAGTGAGGGGCAGTTGGGTCTGACCTGATTTTTAATTTTTTTTCAGTTTTATTTACTTCATTTATTATTAATTTATATTTAGGTTCTCAGTTTATTCCTGTTCATTTTCAAGCACTCTCCCTTTTCAAATCTACAGTTTGCCGAGCACAGGTGTGTTCCGATGCAACATGATTTAAAGGTTAGATTGGTGACTACGTAAGCTTTCGCTTGGTGTGTTCACTTACTTATTTCTTATTTCTTTTAAGTCGAATTTGACTGGCCTTAGCGATTTTCCAATAATATAAGTCTTAGGACAGCGGGACTTGTATCTGATAATTTACTTACGTTTTTATCTATCTGTATATTAGTTTGTTCATTTATTTTTTTTCTTTTCTAATAATTTATCTTTTCTTTCTGTATTCCCTGTAATATTCTGCTTCTTTCAAATAAACCTATTCTTTGGAATCTTGAATTTCAAGTCGGTGTCCCCTGTGGTGGGCTTGTTCCATATGAATAGGGTTCATCTTCTGAATAATAATAATAATAATAATAATAATAATAATAATAATAATAATAATAATAATAATAATTACATAGCCGCATCAACATTTAGCAGCAAGTTCTCTGTGGTGATTAATTATTGATATCTTTTTACACTGACCTAACCTGACCTGACCTGACGTCAGTGTAGGGTATTACCCGTCAGTGTGCCATTCGCATGCTAATGTTTCTTTTCGTGGACGCGGTTGTGAAAAACACCAACCTCTTTTGACCTGTGCCAAAAATCCCCTTTTTTTTCTGACGTCATCTCTTGAATTAGGCCACCTTTTGATAGAGTGACTTATTTAAGTTCATTATGCATTCGTCATGTCACGTAGCACTGATACCAGTACTTCGTCATCTCGCGTAGCACAGATACCAGTACTCCGTGTCCGATTACATTCGCCTCATATTATTAGACATAGAGCAAGGACTTTCATCTTCATGACGTTTATAGTAAGTCTGTGTGTTTTTTTGTTTTTGTTTTTTTTTTTTTTTTTTTTTTTTTTTTTTTGTTTATACTAAAATAGAATTTTGTTTTTCAGTTCGAAAACGCCAGGATTTCTTAGTTGTAAGGGAGATAGTTGACATGGCGAATTTGAAATCTTTTGCCAAATACTTTGGCATCTCACACCAGGAATTATATCAGTTTTCGTAACTTTAGGAAAATGTGAGATATTTGAAGTGATTTTAATAATACCACACACACACAGACACACATAACATACATATTTTATACATATATTGTAATTTATATATATATAGTTTATATATATATATATGTATATGTATGTATATATATATATATATATATATATATATATATATATATATATATATATATATATATATATATATATATATATATATATAGATATATAGAGAGGATAGAGAGAGAGAGAGAGAGAGAGAGAGAGAGAGAACGTATATTCCCGTATGGGAGCACATAAATCGTATTGTAATTAAAAACGTCTGTCCGCAAGATGAACTTAAAATGCTATATATAGGAACACAGTATAATAGGTCAGATAATGACAGTTTTGTAGGACTCCTGAAGCAAAAAAAAAAAAGTAAGTTTTCGATAAGATATAGCCAGAGTACAAACGGTGTAGTGCTAGCTATAATTAAAGGGAAGGCTTTTTAAATTATTTTTTGGTGTATTAGGTTCGACGTGTCTATTATCTTCCGTATAAAGGAGAGGGGGCCTATTATGTTTTATTATATTTGGAGTGTTAGGTATGGTATAAGGTAGTTTTTTCCTGAGAATGTATTATATATGATGTATATATGTACGTATATTTAGCTTTCATTCATATATATATATATATATATATTTATATATATATATTAATATATATATATATAATATATATATATATATATATATATATATATATATATATATATATATATATATATATATATATATATGTACATATTTTAACTTTCATTAATTCATATATATATTTATATTATATATATATATATATATATATATATATATATATATATATATATATATATATATATATATATATATCTATTTATATATATATATATATATGTATATAATGCATGTATATTTTAGAGAGGGGATATGTAGACTATATATATTCATCTATGTATGTAAGAATTTACAGATAAATTCGCTCATGCACACACATAGTCACGCGCGCGCGCATGTTGGATTATAATACGCAATACGGAAGGTGCAACGTTTTCATTTTCTGAGAGAGAGAGAGAGAGAGAGAGAGAGAGAGAGAGAGAGAGAGAGAGAGATCCCTGGCATCAGAAATCGCAGGCGAGAAATTGAGTCCGTCTGTTCCAGCAGAAATAAATTTTTCTTCATTTCATTTCCAAGAAGAGCCATTTCCTCAGCGTATGCAAAAAAAAAAGGAAAAATAAAAAAACTTTCTCCATTTTTGGACCCAGCACTGAGAAATCTGTCTAGAGTGAATTCGCTGGTGGAAACGGTGCTCTTTAATATTTAACCTTGCGAAAGTGTATTAGTTTGTTCTCGTTTTTATTTTGTTTTTCTTTGGAAAAGGCCTCAGTCTATGCACCGCTGTACCCTTTCGAAAAATATGGGTGTCATTGTCTATACACCACTGTGCTCTTTCGAAAAATATGGGTGTCATTGTTAAGAGAAAGGAAATTTTCGGTTTTTCTTTAGTAAAAGCCGTTGTATGTACACTCCTGTGCTCTCTGGGGAAATATGGTTGCCATTATTTAGAGGCAGGAAAATTTGTGCCATTGTTTTGGTGAGGCTTGTTAATTCTAGTTGTCTGGGGTCATTAAATATTAAATTTTATCATGGTTTGATAAGCATCGCTAGAAATTTCATGAACAAAAACGATGTTATAGCCGACTGTTGTGTCAAGTTGCATAAATACTTCTAGTTCATTCATGAAAACTTTACTTTTATTTTTAACAGCGAAACGCCCCTGTTTGTGACTACATCTGCTTGACACCACCAGCTCAACTGATTGCTACCTCCGGCTGTAGTTGATTTCGATTAAAGAGAAACATTACTGTTGGGTTCGGTACCAAGAAACTCTTTGACCGTTGAGAAACATTACCTTTGGGTTCGGTACCAAGGAACTCTTTGACCGTTGAGAAACATTACCTTTGGGTTCAGTGCCAAGGAACTCTTTGATCGTTGAGAAACATTACCTTTGGGTTCGGTACCAAGAAACTCTTTGACTGTTAAGAAACATTACCTTTGGGTTCGGTACCAAGAAACTCTTTGGCCGTTGAGAAACATTACCTTTGGGTTCGGTACCAAGAAACTCTTTGACCGTTGAGAAACATTACCTTTGGGTTCAGTGCCAAGGAACTCTTTGACCGTTGAGAAACATTACCTTTGGGTTCGGTACCAAGAAACTCTTTGACCGCTGAGAAACATTACCTTTGGGTTCGGTACCAAGGAACTCTTTGACCGTTGAGAAACATTACCTTTGGGTTCGGTACCAAGAAACTCTTTGACCGCTGAGAAACATTACCTTTGGGTTCGGTACCAAGGAACTCTTTGACCGTTGAGAAACATTACCTTTGGGTTCGGTACCAAGAAACTTTGACCGCTGAGAAACATTACCTTTGGGTTGTACCAAGAAACTCTTTGGCGTTGAGAAACATTACCTTTGGGTTCGGTACCAAGAAACTCTTTGAAGTTGAGAAACATTACCTTTGGGTTGCAGGAACTCTTTGAGCCGTTGAGAAACATTGCCTTTGGGTTCAGTGCCAAGGAACTCTTTGACCGTTGAAACATTACCTTTGGGTTTACCAAGGAACTCTTTGACCGTTGAGAAACATTACCTTTGGGTTCAGTGCCAAGGAACTCTTTGATCGTTGAGAAACATTACCTTTGGGTTTGGTACCTAGAAACTCTTTGACCGTTGAGAAACATTACCTTTGGGTTCAGTGCCAAGGAACTCTTTGATCGTTGAGAAACATTACCTTTGGGTTCGGTACCAAGAAACTCTTTGACCGTTGAGAAACATTACCTTTGGGTTCGGTACCAAGGAACTCTTTGACCGTTGAGAAACATTACCTTTGGGTTCAGTGCCAAGGAACTCTTTGACCGTTGAGAAACATTACCTTTGGGTTCGGTACCAAGAAACTCTTTGACCGTTGAGAAACATTACCTTTGGGTTCAGTGCCAAGGAACTCTTTGATCGTTGAGAAACATTACCTTTGGGTTCGGTACCAAGAAACTCTTTGACCGTTGAGAAACATTACCTTTGGGTTCGGTACCAAGAAACTCTTTGGCCGTTAATTCTTGGATTGGGAAACGTCATTGGCTTTGAATCCACTAGGGAAATGCGTTATTGCAATTGACTCCGTAAGCAGAATAGTCAGTCACAAGCACTGCTGATTTTAGTTGCTAGAAACTGTAGTATCATCGAATGCTTTTACCGTCGAACCCCTCTCATTCCTTTTACTGTACCTCCATTCATATCTTTCTTCCGTCTTGTTATCCACCCTCTCCTAACAATTATTTCATAGTGCAAAACTCTTGTTAAACCTTTCAAACTTATGTACTCTCAATTTCCTTTCCAGCGCTATCGTAGGTCCCAGACTTGGTTATTCCATTCCATTCTATTCCATCTACCGTCGAATCCAGTTATGTGAAACATTGTTACTGCTACAATTTGCTCTGGTATCATGCAGGCGGAGTTTTTCTCCCTGCTAAATATTTTTTTTTTTAAATTTCGCAATTCTGAGAAATCCAAATTGCAATTCCCAGGTGCACGACTTCCATGCGAATGTCAGTTCTGGGAACTCATCAATGCCCAGCCATGTGTGAGAGGGAGATGATGATGATGTCTCGTGTGCAGTGTAACGCGTCTCATTCAATCCATCTTTCGGTCTTGTTTTTCGAGGCGTCGCATTTTTCGAGGTCATCTGCGGGGCTGACGTTTACGAATGAAAAAACGTACGGGATTCTGTGGCAAATGAATAAAAAATGATGCATTTGAAATTGTTTTTTTTTTTTTTTTTTTTTTTTTTGGGGTGGAGGGGGCGGCGACTGCGTTTGCTGATAGTTTGGTAAAGGTTGCTTGAGGCATTTAAAAAAAAAAAAAAAAAAATTGTCGGGGGCGCCTGTTTGTTAGTGTCACATTTACTCCTTTTAAGAGGAATTCTGTCCAGTGCAGAACGGAAAGAAAAACTTATATATGTAATCGTAAGGGAGTTTTCATTTTGAATGTCTATATTTACTATTGTATGCCAGTTATGTGTAGGCCTATACAGAAATATAAAGAACTTTGTCATACGTTACCATATTGTAAGGCAATTTTTTAAATCGAGTAAGTAAAGATTATTAAAGTTTTGTTTACATAAAGAATCTTAACCAGTGGTCGCTCCGGTTTTCAAAAAAAATGCTTCCGCAATTACACAAACATTATATGTGTGTATGTATTTGTGTATGTATATGTATACACACAATATCCGTTTTTATTTATAGTTTAATGGAAAGTCTACCACACGTTCATTTCACATCAGGTGTGGCTGCCTCAGTATCGAAAGAGCCTGAGTAATCGAAAGCGGAAATAATGTTGATAAAATAAAATATCCCGATATGACAGAACGCAAGAATAACGTTTTATGTCTTCATCATTTTCGATGTCATGTTTCCTCTATATTGATGGCTGTGTGTGTAGGTTGCAATAAAAATGTTTGGTTTTTAGCAGTAGTTATATAACAGCTCCTTTCAGTGACAGACATGATGGTGTGGTTGATATCACCATATGTAACAATATGGTGATGAAAGGGATTCAAATTCATATCGTATTTGACCCCCAATTAGTTCTATCTTTTGCCATTTTATCGTTTCTGTAAATCTATCAATGAAATTGGCGTAACCTTTTGCGCGATGCTGAACAACGGCCAAACATCAGTTATCGATTAATTGACCTCATAACAAAATGCTCTTAATCATTTATTCAGTGTATCCCAGTAGCATTGATCTTGATCATTTTGAATGTTTAATAGTACACAAAGCATTGATTTTTTTTTTCTTTCGCAGTATTTAAAACTTTAAAAGTTTTATGCATCTGAAGAAGTGAGGAACTCGTTTCCCCAAACCAAAAAACTTTTGTCCTACCATCGCCAGAATATTAATCTATCTGCGTGTCAGCAGCGTCCTGAGACCTGTATCCTGAAGAAAAGAACAAAATTGCCCAAAAAAGCGTTGTTTATAATTAGCGACAGCAGTTTTGATTCACTCTGTCGTTGGAAGATCTCCTTCTTGGGGTGTCGTTGGAAGATCTCCTTCTTGGGGTTCTTGTACAAGCTGGTTATGAGCTTCTTGCTTTATTTTTAGTATTTTGTAAAAGAAAACTATTGAGATGGCTATTTGTTTTCTGTCCGCCCTCAGATCTTAATTTAAAAACTACTGAGGAGGCTAGAGGGCTGCAAATTGGCATGTTGATCATCCACCCTCCAATCATCAAACATAACAAGTTGCAGGCTTCTAGCCTCAGTAGTTTTTATCTTACTCAAGGTTAAAGTTAGTTATGATCGTGCATCTGGCACCGCTATAGGTGGCAAGAACACAGGCCACCACCGGGCCGTGGGTGAAATATGTGCCGCGGCTAAGAGTTTCCTGGGCCGTGGCTGAGCGTTTCATACAGCATTATACGCTGTACAGAAAATTCGATTGCGCCGAAGAAACTTTGACGCACTTTTTACTTGTGTGTGTGTGTGGACTCTATGTGCTGTCATCTACAGCACCCGTTCTTGTAGAGTGAGGAGTGCTTCCTTTTTCAGCATCGATACTCTGTTAAGATGAAAGGCTGTGTCCGTTGCCAGTAACAGAGGACTTCTCGTTATTGTAGAACAGGTGTGTAGAGCACTGTTCCTGTCGGCGATGGGGATGTTTATACTTTTAAGTTGAAGAGAAGCTGTGATGCAACAGCATCAGAGAGCTTCATACCCCAGTAACTTTGTTTATCTAAAACACTCGTTTTGTTTATTTAAAACAATCGTTTTATAAATGTTATTTTTGTATGCATGTCAGTTCTTCTCCCTTTTTCAGCCGCAGTTTAGCCTACTACACTTCATTTCCCTTGGTGTTATTTTTCTCTATTATTATTTACCCTCATTCTGTTCTTCTTGAGAGAAATGACATCTTAAGCGAGTTTCTTGTGAGTGAGTCCACATCATGAATAATAATGATTAAAAAATACTCATAGTAGCATGAGTCTCAAAATGGAGAAGCAGATCCACGGTTATGTATATATACATATATTTAAAGATAAATCAGGTCCCCTTTTCAAGTTCCCGAAACCTATCTGCACTGATTTATCTTTAAATATATCTACATATACATAACTGTGGATTTGCTTCTCCAATAATAATAATAATAATAATAATAATAATAATAATAATAATAATAATAATAATTTGTTCTGATATCTTTGGATGCACATTACCATTCAATTTATGACAGTCGTGTCACCTCGGTTGCCTCATTTACATATTAGTCAATGTCCTGATGGCTTCTCTTATCATGGGCTCTCTCATCTATCATGGCTTGTACTCTTTAGTAGGTTGTTTTGATTTTATACTTATTTTGCTTTTTTGCCCTTTTTATTTCATATGGACATTTTTCTCCTTGGTAATAATTAGTGCACATTATGATTATCACGTAACGATAATTATTGATGTTCGAGATAAAGGAAAAACCTGTAGCTGATACTGTAGCCCATATTCGTCTAATGCAGTGGTTCTAAACCAAGGGGGAATTCCCCCTATGGAATTCCAGAGTTTCGGGGGGGTGGTGATTGTGACCACAGATTGGAAGGCTCAAACTGGCTCTAGAACCACACAAAACGCAGCGTTTATCAGTCCTTACTACTGAGAGGTCGCGCTAGGTTTTCTCTTCGCTAGCTTGTGTGTTTGTGTTAGTATTTTGTTGCATATTATTTGAAATGCACCTCTTGAGGCAGACAATTTTGGAAAGGTTAGGAGGACAATGACATTCTGACATATGGTGAAAGGGTGCATTGGCCGAAAAAGGTTGAGAACCACTGGACTCAAATGTCTTGTAATACCCCAAAGGCCACGACTTCTCACAAGTTCAGTTATTGCTCCTTTTACTCAATTCTCTTTCCGTGTCTTTCTTTCCACAGCTCTTTCATCTTCCGTTTTTCCCGATATCTATTGAATTCCTTTATTTTGTAAACCGGGAATGTTTTGTCCTTCGATATAAGACCCCATGTTTTCCTTCTAAATCTTTTTATTAACTCCAAAGGCAGTTAAGAACGTTTTAGATGAGAGAAACGGTTTGTTATGTTTTTAATTGAATACTGTCACCGGTAACTGGAGAACAATCATTTTGTAGTTCTTCGAAGAATAAAGAAGAATTTTATCATTTCTTGTGCTACTGGAGACGAGTTTTGTATTATAGTCACTTATTAGCAATTTAAATAAAAACACTTGAAGGTAGTTTTGCTACGTTTTCAATGTGTTACAGTACAGTTATAGCATGGAGAAGCTAAACTTTAATGTAGTGAATAGTCATTAATGCATATGAGAGAGAGAGAGAGAGAGAGAGAGAGAATCTGAGGAAGATGTACTTCGTTATTTTTTAAGGTTAAAAAACTCTGCTGAGCATATTGCATGCAGAGAGAGAGAGAGAGAGAGAGAGAGAGAGAGAGAGAGAGAGAGAGAGAGAGAGAGAGAGAGAGAAAGTTTCACTTGCTAATTATGAGTAGTATGTGATCCATGGAGAGAGAGCGAAAGAGATGTTTATATTATAATTGGTAATTATGAACAGATAGAATTCTTGCTAACCTTGAGAGGAACTGGTCCGTTTATTAATGCAGGGGAGAGAGAGAGAGAGAGAGAGAGAGAGAGAGAGAGAGAGAGAGAGAGAGAGAGAGAGAGACTGTCATAATTGCTAAACTTATGGAGACGGACATGATTTCTAAACACGAGAGAGAGAGAGAGAGACAGACAGACAGACAGAATCTGATGACTGGTTCCACCCGGTGAAAGGGAAGAGAACTCAAAATATATAGAAAGACGAGAATTAATAATAATTGCTCACTTTGAGAAGACATGATTTCTAAACTTTAAAGAGAGAAGAGAGGCGGATGTACGTTCGTAATCTCTACACTTTAGAAGGTAAATAGACCGAGAGAGAGAGAGAGAGAGAGAGAGAGAGAGAGAGAGAGAGAGAGAGAGAGAGAGAATATTTGATGCTCACTTTGCGAAGACATATTTCCAAACTTATAAGGAGAGTAGAGGAACTCCACTGTAGTGGGAAATGGACCTTGATTTCTAAGCTTAAATGAGAGAGAGAGAGAGAGAGAGAGAGAGAGAGAGAGAGAGAGAGAGAGAGAGAGAGGTGGGTTGGTATTCCAGTTGCTGAACTTGATCTGCTCAGACCGCCACCGACCGAGAAAAGGTTATTGGCCCGAGTGTGTCTAGGGGTATTGAGACAACCATTATTAAACTTAACTTGTTAATTATTAGGTCTTCAGCCAATTGAAATGATCTCGTTTGCACATGCGGTTGAATGTATATGCCATTACTCCACGTGAGGTGTGTAGGCAAAGCAAACAGTTTTAATTGTTCCAATTCTAAACTGTGGTTTAATTAGTGTATGTAATTGGTTCTTGGGATGTACTGTAGATTCAATACTGCAGCTTAGCTTTTCTCTCTCTCTCGCAAAACTGTGGTTCAATTAGTGCATGTAATTGTTTCCTGGGATGTAAATTCATTACTGCAGTTTGGCCTCTCTCTCTCTCTCTCTCTCTCTCTCTCTCTCTCTCTCTCTCTCTCTCTCTCTCTCTCTCTCTCTCAGAAAATGATCGCAGAATACAAACAATAATTCTATCACATATAAGGTAACAGGATTTGAACGGCTGTTGCCAGAACATCCATTGTATGACGGTTGAGGTTAATTATTGTTGGATGTTGCATCCATTTTTATGTGTTCGAATCTTTTATGTCTTAGTTGTTTCTTCTTTTACCTGCAGTTAATTCTTTAAGTGACTAAATAAATATATATAGAAAATATATATATATATTTTAACTTTGTCACTTACACTGTTCTGTGCATTAATACAATTATTAACAGATTGAAACTGGATGGTGTCCAGCGGAAATATTTATTCAAGAACAGTTACAACCTAGATCCCGTCTAGTTTCAATGAGGTCCTGTTAGTAATTGTAATTATACATATATGGTATGTATATTATATATATATACATGTATATATATATATGTATATATATACAACATACATACCCGCCCACACGCAGGCAATGTACCCCATATTGCAGCATTATCTAAACCAGATAAGTGATTCTCAATATTCCAACTCGGTGAAAACCACTCCAATGGAAAACCACTTCCATTGGAGAAAGGTATGTAGGTACATATGCATAAATATTGGTTAACATGTAAATAGATTAAATTCTGAAACATTGCTACAGTGGTTGGAAAGGAGGAAGACTCGCCAAAGAAGAAGAGATCAACCGGTATTTGCAACTTTGTGCTGATATTTGCGAGGAATTGCAAATTGATTCCCATGTTGCAACCCGAGTGCTTATACCACAAACTAACTAATTAACCGGCAAGTTCCGCCACTCCTCTCAACGTCAGGAATAGATATACCGGTTTATATGCAGAGGTTGTTGGAGTCAAGTTGCAGAGGGATGAAGATTTTTTGCAGTTACAGAGTAATGTAAATTTGGTGTAGTCTGGAACATTTTTTGTAGTTGCTTTAGCTCTTGTCCATTGCAGAAAATATTACGGATCTTTCCTAGATAGTGACCCCCAAGGGTTTTAACCGGGTATGTATCCACCTTTGCGGCGTGTTTAGTGCAAGTCCGTTGGGGATTATCGTAGAAACATAAACAAAAGACTGTAAATATCATAAAGATAATGATCCCCAAGAAATATTGGTCCTAGATATCGACCCCCGAAAACCCTTGGGGGTCACTATCTAGGAAAGATCCAATTTTGCCAGTGCTGTTTTTTTGATTGTCTTTAAATCCTATTTACTTTTTAAATTTGGCTTGAATATACATTTCTAGACTTCTCATTGGAGGGTTCAAGACGCAGCATTTATATTTTGTATTTTCTACATGTACTTGAGCTGGTCATGAAAGAAATTATGCTTGTATACGTAATTAATCGGAGATGTAAAATTTCCAAAGTGCGTTTATACTTTGAAGATGCAGAATAATAGAGGTAGTTCATAATTTAAGTTACATACTTGAATTATAAGTGGAACTAATATATTCAGCATGCAGTTGTTACCAAACAGCATACACCAATCATCTTCAGATATCCGTCGAGATTGGCTTTCAGAGTCACAAGAAAACCTGGTTGTTGACACTTCCCAAACAGCATTTGGCTCCATCTGTGCTATCAGAGTTATACACTGTGTACCCTGGAGTCACTCGGTCCGACCAGTTTTCTCTCTCCTAAACAAGTTTAGTTTAATAGCGAAAGGTTGGAGAGAGAGAGAGAGAAAAAAAAGCGGGGGCGCCGGCTGGGTTAAGTTAAAAGCTATAGGGTTACCTAAAGGGTTTTAGCTGGTGAGTGAACGGTTTCTTTAACCTGGGTTACATACTGAGGTTATAAGGGAATCTAGTGGTAATTAACCTGTAGTAGGTAAGGCCGAACTATGCAAAGGTAAATTGACCTGTAATTGGGACGGCCGAACTATGCACAGCTAAAAAGGACTATTTGAGAGTGGCCTCTACTTTTGCTGCAGACCATTATCCATTTTCCCATCAACAAGAAATGGAGTCTAACGTCATTTTCCGAAGGACTGGACCCCTAATGCATTCCTGTGTCTATAGGTGGAGAGAAAAAGGAGCGGTGGAACGTTGAAAGGATTTGCTACTCTGCGAGTAGATGACGTAAGGGTCATTGTTGTTCGCCGTGGATTGTGGCTGTTGTTTTCGACGGTGGGGCCTCGTGTTGCTGATAAAAAGTTGTTCGTGTTGCTAGTTTATATTTACATTGTAGACTCTCCTCTCTCTCTCTCTCTCTCTCTCTCTCTCTCTCTCTCTCTCTCTCTCTCTCGGATAATGTTTGTGTTTGGTTTGTTCGAAAAATATTTCTTATTCAGCCCTTTACATGATAAAAGGCTTAAACCGTTCACAAAAATCTAAATAAACACTTCAGAAATAACTAGCGTTGCATAATTTGTTGGTTAAGCTTTTGATCATTTTCCTCTATTTTAATTAGAGACAACTTACAAGAAATATTAAGGCGAGTGACTCGTTCCAAACGAGCGAGCCACGTCATATTAGACGCCTCGTCTTCTGCTCAGGTCAGTGAAATTCTTTGGGCAAACTTCCTCCTTAATTTAGTGCATATTGCACGTATACTCTCGTTCACAAGGTGGATGTGGATTTTCTTCAAAGTTGTCTAGAGACTCTAGACCTTTATATAGGTAAAGGTTGGGGGGGGGGGGTTAGTACCGACAGTGCACCTCATGCAGTGCACTGTAGGCATTACTTAACGTTCTTTGCAGCGTGCCTTCCTTAGGCCCCTAGCTGCAACCCCTTTCGTTCCTTTTGCTGTACCTCTTTTCATATTCTCCTTCTTCCATCTGGCTTTCCTTGACCCTCTCCTAACAATTGATTCATAGTGCAACTGCTTTGAGGTTTTCCTCCTGTTACACCTTTCAAACTTTTTACTGTCAATTTCCGTTTCAGCGCTGAATGACCTCATAGGTCCCAGTGCTTACTAAATTCTATATTCAGTTTAATTCAGTTAAAGGGTGATGCTAAAACTTTTCTGTGGGATGAATTACCAGTCCATTATTCCTTGTTTTGACCCCCAAATGACGCTGGTACTTAAGCCCAGCTGGGGGCACTGTGTAGGGCTTGCTGGAACATAGCTAAGGATCTTGCAGTTGTAATCACAAGCCTTTACTGACTTATAGCAGAACTCATACCTACTTTGAACTGGCATAAGGAATTAATGTTCATTTATTTATAATGTTGTGCCCTTTTGAAAAAGTAATGAAAGATGTGCGTCACAGACCTTGTGCATAACAGTACTTCGCACGAGTACAAGTGTAATACGAGGCGACCAGAGGGTCGAGTTACAGCATTCTCTGGTGAGCCGCACGAACCTGATTTCATCTAGATCTCCTTATTACGGAGGCCCTCTCTTGCCCCCTTTTATTTTCAAGAAAACCCTCTGTTGTGTATTTCCTCTCGCACCCCTTTTATTTTTAAGAAAACCTTCTATTGTATATTTCCTGTCATGCCCCCTTTGTTTTTAGGAAAACCTTCAGTTGTATATTTCCTCTCGCACCCCTTTTATTTTTAAGAAAACGTTCAGTTGTATATTTCCTCTCGTACCCCTTTTATTTTTAAGAAAACCTCCAATTGTATATTTCCTCTCGCACCCCTTTTATTTTTAAGAAAACCTTCAATTGCATATTTCCTCTAACACACCTTTTATTTTTAAGAAAACCTGCAGTTGTATATTTCCTCTCGC
>NC_089767.1:39609508-39619508 GCF_040412425.1 Macrobrachium rosenbergii | reverse complement strand
CCAAATCAAAAAGTCCTTCAAAAGAAGGCATCGTGCTTACCCCATACAAAAATGGGAATAAAAGCACGTTAAAAGAAGAAGATATATGTATATATAATTCAATTTCTTCAGTGCATGGATATACATATAGCAGTCAGCTTCAGAATGCGTATACATATAAAAGTATTCTTCTAGAATGCGTGTATATTTATATGTATATATATATTATATATATATATATATATATATATATATATATATATATATATATATATATATATATAATTAATTAATTAATTCAATTTCTTTAGTGCATGGATATACATATAGCAGTCAGCTTCAGAATGCGTATACATGTAAGAATATTCTTCTAGAATGCGTGTATGTATATGTATATATATATAAATAGATATACTGTATATGTATAATATTATATATATAATATTTATTTATATATATATTATATATATAAATATATATTTTCAGTAACCTGTCTAAGGTGTGAGGCATGAGTTGCCGAACTATTGTTAATGCAAGTGTACTCAAAGGGAATGCAGTAAATTTCTTTTTTTCTTCTTCTTCTTTTTTAATGCGATTGAATAGAGTTGCTAAGCCGAGTGAAAACTGTGGTCTGAACCGCCTTTTTTTTTTTTATGTCGTCATTTAAGGTCATTGCTTTTCATTGTCACTTGAGGCGTTTTTCTCTTCCATTGTTGTTCTCACGTAGGAACGTACAGTATATGTGTGTCTGTGTGTATGTATATATATATATATATATATATATATATATATATATATATATATATATATATATATATATATATACAATTTAGCAGTGTTTATAAATATTCTACATATATACATATATATTTATGTACAGTACATATTTATAAATATATATATATATATATATATATATATATATATATATATATATATATATATATATATATATATATATAACAGGGTTTATATACATATATGTGTGTGTGTGCATGTGTGTGTGTGTGTGTGTAATATATAACATTTTAACAATACTTATACATATTCATAGTAGACTGTTTTCAGAAGTAATTAGTGGCAAAAGAGCTGACAAATAATAAGAGAGACAGAGAGAGAGAGAACCCCACCTTTTTGGGGGGCCAGTGATAAGGGCTTAATTAAAGACTTAATAGAAGAGTCCCAAAATAAATTAATAAATTTAGCTGGAATTTTTCTGTTAGTGAAGGAACGTATGATTATATGCAGTGTATAGAATTTTCCCTTTGATGTTAACAAATCTTCAACCAGAATAGAGTTAGAACTTCAAAGATTACGTACACGTAAAAATTTCAGGGCTCTCCGACGATTAGAAGGCGAAGTAAGTGGAGGAATCAGGAATCCACAAACTTTCATTGATTCAGTTGCCTGCAAGAATGACCTACATGATCAACATTCGAGATACAGAAGAAGCAAGTGAAAAATTCGGCGCAATCGAGTCTTCTGTACAGCGTATACTCAAGGCCGCCGAAAATAGATCTATCTTTTGGTGGCCTCGGTATAATGCTGTATAAGCTGCGGCTCATGAAACTTTAACCACTGCTTGGTGATGGCCTATCGTATATCATTGCCAGAAGCACGGTTATGGCTAACTTTAACTTTAAATAAAATTTTTAAAAACTACCAGGGCTAGAGGGCTGCAATTTGGTATGTTTGATGACTGGAGGGTGGATGATCAACATACCAATTTGCAGCCCTATAGCGTCAGTAGTTTTAAGATCCGAGGGCGGTCAGAAAAAGTGCGGACGGACAGACAAAGCCGGCACAATAGTTTTCTTTTACAGAAAACTAAAAAAAAGTAATAGTTGAAGTACAGAAAGGTAATCCAGGATGTCGATAACATTAGTAATATTATTAGGCCAATTGTTTTGTGATTTAGTACATCAATGAGGTCTATGAAATGGGAGCCTTCTTTGGCAGAAGGTTTTGAGTTGATGAGAAATTCCATCAGCCCAAGTTGTCATAGACTCGTGTGCGGTCTTTTCAATCTCGAGGTATTGGCATGTGTGAGAATGTAACAGCAAGTTGTCAGATATTAGAGGAAGCTGATTGAGTGACTGAGTGTGAGATTAGTACGTGTCGACTTGATATTTAGTGGAGTAGTTTTCCTTATTATGATGTATTTGCATTCTGTTGTGTAGTACTTCAGTTTGAAGTGAGTTTGGTGTCTTTATTATTGCATCATCGTAAGCATTTAGACTTCGACCATCACGTTAATTTTGTTTTAAAAATACAGTAGATTAAATAAATGGATATTAAGTTTATATCTTGATTTTGTACTGCCTTTTTAGATTTTATTCTTCTGCAGTGAGTATTGTATAGATGTACGGCGTTTATTGTGTATGCTTGTACATTTTTATTACATTTATATTACTTACCATTTTTACTAAACATATTCAGATTAGTTCTCCGATAGACTTTGCTTCTAAAACGTAACTGAAGCAGTTATTACTAAGAAGTCAGTTTTGTTGTATGCCCTATCATGAAAAACCAATAGATATTTATGAAATACATGACTTCCCTCACGAACGTAGATTGTGGACATTCCAGACTTTCTTCAAGTGGATATAATAGCAGTTTAACCTTAATATAAATCGCATCATATTATAATGTTTGCAAGACTACAGGTCAGGACAAGACCAAGGGAAAGAGAAGGTCTGCTCACTTTCCCTGGACCCCCCATGTAGGCGGAGCTTTGTCGACCTCCTTATTGTTATTGCGTCAGTAGGTGAATTGCCCTAACGAGCAGGTACCTCTAAGATACGTCATCGCCCGCGTAGTTACTCCAGGTGGGAGGCGACTCCACCCAATTGGGTAGACCTTGTCTCACTTGGCCTTGGGTCAGGTTGTGCAGAATCGAAATCAGTAAAATTGACGAAAATTGACAGCTCTGGATCATTGTGATTCTTTCTTGTGATTAACGTGATGGCATTCTGTGTGGTATCGTTCTCGGATAGCACTCTGCTGGGCCCGCGTTCGATTCTGCGGCCGGCCAATAAGAATTAGAGGAATTTATTTCTGGTGATAGAAATTAATTTCCCGGTATAATAGGTTCGGATTCCACAATAAGCTGTAGGTCCCGTTGCTAGGTAACCAATTGGTTCTTAGCCACATAAAATAAGTCTAATCCTTCGGGCCAGCCCTAGGAGAGCAGTTAATCAGCTCAGTGGTCTGGTTAAACTAAGGTAAACTTAGCTTTTTGTGCTTCATGGTTTGTTAATAAATCTACAAGCATACATATAGCATACCATTCTCGGGGTCTTTCTAGTGAATTTTTCCATTATGAGAAGCCTGGTATACTAGGAAAGCTCTTGACTTCTTTGACTCCAGTGTATATTTTCTTTATACTTGGATTTAGTTCTTAAATTAAAGTGGAGTCTCAGTGCCTCATCTGCAACTGGATTTCTTAAATGCCCCCCTTCGGTTGCAGGTGGAGACCATTAGCCCTTGCTCAGGTGCTACCTCACGAAAGCTCGTCATCTCTCAATGTAGATTCTGTGAGGCAGAATTTGGTAAGATTTCGCACCAGTCTCTAGGAGCTTTGACGAGTCGCTTCGTCACTCGTGATAGCTGTCACCTCGTACCTTGGTATGTGTAGTGATTTAAATGTTCCTTTAAGGAATGGAATGTAGAATTTAGGCCAAAGGCCAAACGCTGGGACGTACGAGGTCATTCAGCGATGAAAGGGGAATTGAGAGTAAGAAGGTTTTGAAGGTGTAACGGGGGCGGGGTGGGGGAAACCTCGCAGTTGCACTAAGAAACAATTGCTAGGAGAGGATGGAAAGTAAGATGGGAAGAAAGAGGATATAAACGGAGGTACAGTGAAAGGAATCTGTGGTGCATCACTATATTGTGATCGGAAAAATGAGTAAAAAGCCACAATAATAGACCTTATTTTTTCCAAATCCTTTTTGTACTTTGGAAAAATACGGTCCATCATTTACAATATTGTGGCTTTTTACTCATTAGTAAAAAGGAATGAAAGAGTTTGCAGCCAGGGGCCGAAGGGAGGCTGCAAAGAACCTTTAGCAATGCCTACAGCGCACCACGTGAGGTGCACTGACGACACTACTACCTTACGGGGTTTTCGTATGTATTCACCTTGTACATTTCTGGTGGCCATTGAATATTAAGATTTGTGTGTGTTACATTTTCGTCATTCGGACTCCATTTTGGTATTCAGCTCTGCCGCCCTATGCATATGAGCTCGTAACTCATTTAGCATTCAGTTACACAGTTGTCGGTTTGTGGGGTCGATAAGTAATTGCCGGGGCTATTTCTCGTGTAAAAGCATCGAGATGGCCTGAATTCAAAAGAGTAATTTACTTCTTAGAAGTAATTTGAGTTAGAAATTTGTTTCATTTATTCCAAGTGTGGTGTAGTTTTAGTAGGAAATATATATAGTTCAGTATTCCAAATATGTTTTGGTACTGACTGATGTTTGCTTTTCCAATACCATTTTGTCTCAGTGCATCTGCCTTTTGTAAATGTACTGAAACAATTCATATTCATTTTCTGTACTTTTCTCCATTGTCATTTTATTTTATTTTTTTTTTTGTCCAACTTAAGAACCTCTTAGACTGGTTTTTTTCTATGCTTTTCTTCATTGTCATTTATTTTTTTTTTTGCCCAACTTAAGAATCTCTTAAGCCAAAATAAGGTGAAAAGAAAGTAGAGATATTTTTTATCATTTGTACCATTTTATTATAGTATAAAAAATATCACAAAGTAACAGAAGTATTATCACAATGAAGCTTATCGTCTGACTAGGTAATAAATATCAATTAGCTCCAGGTTACATGACAACACCTTCGTGAATTGGAAGGCGATTCACATTTTTTTATATATGTATATACTACATAGTATCCCTGTTAAACAATACTTCAAATTCTGAATTCCAACTTTCATGTTACAATTTCTGGAGCTAACAGTAATACAGAACGAGTAATAATAAAAAGTTTGTATCCTGAAAAACAGCTCTTCGCTGTCGTACAGCATTGCACAAAGTTATTTTATTTTTTTACGTTACTTTCACATTTATATATCATTTGATGACTTCTGAGAATAAAAATACTAAAAGTTACAAACTCATTTGGCAACGTAGTCCCACTACTACAAAGCTTACACATTTAAGGATGATCCTCTAACGGTTATTATTATTATTAATATTATTGTAATACTAAACTTTCATGCAAGTTATAGTTTAGTGTTTACCTTCGCATTATCTGACACGTCAAATCATCATACATCTGGTACGTCAAATCATCGTGCGTTTGGTAAGTAAATAATACAACTTATCAAGAAACAACCGAGTGGTGATGTTATAAGTCTTAAATGATTACATTGTCAACTGAAGTAATTGAAAATTAAAGCTGTTACTGATGTTGATTACAAGAAAAGATTAAAATAAAAATAAAAGTTTTTAAATAACTGAGAATTAGAAGATGAATTTCGATAAATCTTGTGTAACAGACATAGCGCGAGATGAATTGAAAATGGTACATGAATATGAGCTAAGATGATACATCAACTAAAAGTGATACGTGAGAAAAAAAAAAAATTAGATGCATATGTATGAGATCTGAGGGAAGACCGTGAATGATGAAACATATATGAGTCCACCTCATAATGAAACATGAGTTCTTCTCATAACATAGGACCGTGAATCGATAAAACCTCTCATAACATAACATAACGTAACATATATATATCATTTTCTCCAGGCGTTTCTTATAATCTAAGATTGAGTATCCGAGTTCATAAAATGACTGTGAAATGGAGAATGTGTGCTGATGAGCTCAATAACTTTCTCTGATGATTATGAGATGATATATAACTGCAATAATATGATCAGCAGCCCGTCATATATATATACTATATCCTTCTCAATAACTCATTAAGAATGACTTAACCAAGCAATGATAATGGATGTCCAGAATGATTTCAACTAAAATAATGATAACGATGAAGGTAATTATGATGATGATGATGATGGTAATCATGATGATTATGAGGGTGACGATGATGATTATAAACAGCTGCCGAAATTCTCCAACAGAATGTGACCATGATCCCCTTTTGCGTCCGACTGACAACTTCTGAATTCTAAGATCTTGCATCTGTGGTTGTCCAGTTGAGCGGGCGAAGAAAGTGTCTCCAAAATGCAACTAATCCGCTGTGATCTGCAACGCTCCTGCAATCTCTAATGCTGCTGCTAGTTCTCCTCCTCCTCCTCCTCCTCCTCCTCCTCCTCCTCCTCCTCCTCGCGGAATCCGCATCTCGTTTCCTGGCTCGGCTATAAATGATCTGAAGCTGATGCAGGAGACTTCTTTTTTTTTTTTTTTTTTCTTCTGCAACCGAGCCCTTTCGGCAACTGCTCACAAGTTCAGTTTGGTTTTTGTACTCGTTGGCTTGACGGTGATCTACACTAAATGGGAGAGCGCGTTACTACGACTTTGACCTCTAATCCTCGAAGTTGTAGAGGCGTTTTTTGGTCAAGTCGTACTGCGGGGATACGACCATCTGCCGCCTCTCTCTCTTGTCTAATGACCTGTTGGAAGGGAAGAAAATAAAAAAAAATCAGTTAGTGGCGAAATGGAGAGGGGCACTGGTCAGTGGAATTTCTACTTGTGATATCTTGATATATAAAATGATACCATTCAGATATATAAAAGTCTTCCACACAAGAAATAGTTATGTTAGATATTTACCTGAGCATTCTGGCCATTTTCGTGTACCAGGCAGTGGTGTCAGGTCGTAGGGTCAGCACTAGGATGTGAGTGGTTGGTGTGGCGGTGTCAGCTTTGACCTGTGCTAATTGCTGGGCGCCGTTTTCTCCATCGTCCCATACTACTAAGAGAACGCAACCTCTGTTGGAAGAGAGAAAACAGAAAACGTTAGTTACAATTGCAAAAAAAACGTCTTAAATCGAAAGTTAAATCTTCTAGATAATGTTAAGTCAATTTGAAGTAAATATAAAATTAATTTCTGTATCAGAAAACACAATGAAAATTAATTTATGAGTCCTTACCTAAGCCCGCAAGGCTCATCCTTGGCGAAATACTGGACGTGTTCAGTCACTTGATCGAGGAGGTGGGGAGGCAGAATAACGCTGTTGTGAGTGTTCATCCGAACCTCCTCCTCGACTCTTCTCCTCAAGACGGAACAGGTGAGGGCTTCGGTAGGGTCTTCGAGCCATGTTTCCGTCACGTCTGTTGAAAAGAGAGAAAAAAGAACATATAGTGACCTACTTCCGAGTTGATTTATTTTAGATTTAAATCCTACTTTCAAATTGGCGTTTTGTTTTGAGAAAATTCCATTTGACCATTAAAAAATCCATTAGACCATTTAACTGTATTGTAAAAAAAAAATTATAAAATATATTAGTTGCTTTTGAGGCTGTAACCAAGCTGGATTATTATCATATAGCTAAATAAGTTCGCCAATACAATCAAAAGTCTTAACTATAATCGGTTTGCATTCATTAAAATGTTCATAATCCTTCCTAAAAAAAAAAAAAAAAAAGACGAGGCCAGAAAGCCGCACAAATTCAAAGAAAGAAAGAAAGAAAAAAAAAAAAAGCCTTGTCTTCGTATCAAACAAAACCGCAAAAACCTTAAGAGGTAATATTATTCTCTCCCCTCCGTTCTCGTGACTCCGTTCCCAGTAATTACTGCAACAATCCGCCTAGCAACAGTCTCTCTCTCCTCCCCACAATGACTCCACACTTTCTAATGTTTCCCCGACCGTAAAACCGCAGAAAGAGGGCCGCTTTTCCGCGTGTAGTCATTACGCCACCGAGTGTTTAGTTTTGGGACGTGAGGACACACTTCTCAAATTATTAGGATCTTGGGTGACTTGTCTCTCTCTGAAGAGGTCAGAAGAATACTTGGCCTTCGGGTCACATTGCAATAATGTCTAAGGGATTCACACGATCATTTACACAGCGGCTTTGCAGTTTTTTGGGTTGGGGTTAAAAGGGGTTTTATTCCCTAGTAATGTTGTCAACTTTTTGTATTTTAAGTTTTCATATATACCGCTGTATTTTATTGTATGGTACTGAATTATCAACATCAACTACTGAGACAGGTACACTTTAGGTTAATGATTTAATTAATTTCATATAATAATTGGAATAGAGATTTACAATATGGCAAATTTAAAAAGTTCAAATTTAAAAAGTTCAAAAGCGGGAAAGCAGACATGGAAAAACTTAAACATTTTACAGACCAAACTTCAACCTTTCGTGACCCTCCCCTTACGAAGAACAAAAAAAATAAACCTTGAATTACCGAAACTGATCACTGCTACAGAAGACATTCACTATGACAGTATGACAGCAATAAACCAATAAAAAAATGCATTCACTAATCTAGGATTTCGATCTGCCGACTAAGCAGTTGACAGCGCGAAAAACCACCTGCCGTGCACGCGCTATACGAAATAAAAAGTTTGAATTTCAATATTTACCTTCTTCTGTCGGTATGGGCCCCAGAAGATCACTCAACGGTGAGGTAGAATGTGATAGCACTTTGAGATGAGCCATTATAAAATGTCTTGATTCTAAAACACTTCCAAAAACACAACTGGTGTGATTTGTCTTGGCGAAAGTAGTCTTCAGCTCTGAACTGCTAGCTTGTCGCTAGGTTGTATTCTCTCTCGCGTCCAACTGTAGACTGGCTCTCTCTCGGTCCCACACGGGTATTTGTTGCATCGCTCGTTGCCAAAGTGTGTCAGAATTTTATTCGGCGGTTTCGTTCAGATTCGGTGAATATCGATTGGAGGTAGAGCATTGAATCGTGTTATTTAGCAGTATTCGGTAACAACAGCATCTGTCACTTGTTGTAATAGTATATGTTTGCGGCGTAAACTCATCCGTGAAGAAAGTTATCTCATTCCTAGATTTATATCGTAAATATTAACGATTATTCACATTAAAGAAACGGGACGAAAATGATGGGAAGTGGAGCTACCGCAGCGCATGTGCGACCACTTGGTTAGTGTTGCATTGTTGCAACCGTTGTACTTTTCATTTTTCTTCGATAACACAGACGATGTCGACGTAAAATGCCGACTCCTTCTGCTAGAAAATTAAATTCACTTGGTGTTCGTCAAAACTGCTACGATTCAAACCGAAGATATGGCGTAAAAAAACGAAAATAGAAATGACTCCCGATATGGCAACAAGGAAGACCCCCGGTGTCTTTGTTCAACTCGGCGGCCGGTGTCGTCAGCCGCTGCTGCCTTAATTCATGTAGCACTGGGACTTTTCCCTTATCGGATTTCGAAGATGTCATGATGCAATCAGATAAGTCTCTGCATAACTCTTAATAACTGGTGTTAATTGTCGTGTTAACGGGTGAGGCCTAATGGTATTTTTGCCGGGACAGACGACAGACGTTGCAAATTGTTAAAGAATCTTAAGCTGAATAATCAAATCCAAAGCTGATGATTACTGTAGGTTAGTTTACATATCGGTGGTTTATGTTTGGTTAAAGATAATTAACATTTCTGCTGTTAATCATATTTCTTGATGTGTATGCGCCCGGAAACAAATCCAATAGATAAATAGATCAGTAATACATGTATTTTATACTTTAGTAAAAGATACATGATACCAGTTCATCTGTAAGCAGTTTTTTTCTTGAAAAGAATAGAAATTACAGGAAAATCAATCTATCTGTTATTTTAGGTAGCCTCTCTCTTTGGCAGGTCTTTGGCCTGTGTATATATGATCTTCATGTGTCCCTATTGAAGTTAGTGTAGCCTTTCACTGCACGGTGGTCGCTAGTCTTCTTAAAAGCTAGTAAACGGTCAGGTCCGTAATGACACATTCCTTTCTCTTTTAAAAATTTGATGGTTTACTGTTATTTTAACCCCCTGTTTCTCGTATATAACTCTAGATCACGTTCGTAAATATTCGTATGTATAGATTACTGCTTATCTATTCACCGGTCATTTTCATACTTGCGCGCGCACACAC
>NC_089767.1:39599508-39602008 GCF_040412425.1 Macrobrachium rosenbergii | reverse complement strand
AGACTTCGTTAAATCCCACTATCTTAAACAGCTTTCTTCTTTTCCTTTTTCCCCTACGTGAGAGCGACAAATACGTCTGAATTACCTGTCACGCCTATCGCCACCTAAAGAGAAGTTAAGCAGTTAATGCAGAACTTTCTATCCATTTTATTTCTTTTATTTTTACTCACCCGCCATGACTCAACGCGCGAGACAAACCCATCGTCATCAGCTGTTTGCCTTCGGAGAGCCGTGACGTCATTGCAGCGGAACACCGGATACGCCTAGAATTCTCTCGTCCAGAGGATGTGACCGCTGCATAGAACTCATAACGTCTGGCTCTTCTTTCGTGCAATAATAGGAAGCTTTCGAAAGGTGCAATGGATTGCGTGCAGGAGGAAGGACGAACTTTAATGGGTGTTTATGTGGTCCTTTTATTGCTCCCAATGATGAAATAGGAAGAGGTTTTTAGTAATTGTTTCCTACATCGATTATCTTGAGAATAGCTTTTTTTTCTTTAGGAAAGGTGCCCCAGGGATTTTTAAAGCGATGAGAAAGATAGGAAATTATATACTTTTATTCAGTAGATATAATTCATATGTATACTGTATATATAATTATTTATATATATAATATATATACATATATACAGTACATTAGAAATTTTTCCCCATATGACTGACTAATAGTTATTTGTGAAATTACATGCAAAACACTTTTTGTGTATCCGTTTGCAAAGGCCACTTCAAAATTTAATCTTTTTTTTAAATACTTCTTGATAATTTTATGATAAATTCAATGCTTTAAATAAAAAAAATGAAGTAAGTAAACGAATAAAAGCAGTTGAAATATTTAGAGTTTTATGACGAAGGAATTAAAAAAAAAAAAAAAAAAATATATATATATATATATATATATATATATATATATATATATATATATATATATATATATATATATATATATATATAGAGAGAGAGAGAGAGAGAGAGAGAGAGAGAGAGAGAGAGAGAGAGAGAGAGAGAGAGAGAACAGACGCCTGAATGGTGTTCTACTTAAATGCGTCGTTCGATGACGTCGGTCTGTCGATATAGAAATTTCCTCGGATGTATGAAAGGTAGACGAGAGCCTAGTCACGTACTGCGTTCGGAAGGAGGCAGACGAGAGAGAGAGAGAGAGAGAGAGAGAGAGAGAGGTTGTATGGGCGCCTATTTAGAAGAGTTAAATATGGTAGATGTATTTAGGCTTGCATACGGCCTGTAAACATCACTTATATATACTTATGTGATTATATATATATATATATATATATATGTGTGTGTGTGTGTGTGTGTGTGTGTGTGTGTGTGTGTGTGTGTATGTGCAGTATAATATGAATGTTTCAAGAAAAGAAAACATACCATTGACACTCGAGAACACCAGCATCAGAAAACATGTCGGTTAAAATGTCATTCATTGCTTCGTTTATATAACTTTAACTTGAAGAGAACCTAAAAGAAACAACCTACCATCAAAACAAAAGAGAAAAAAAAAAAAACATTCAAAATCCTTATCCCATCGCGATAACAAGTTGAAACTTATCGGGGTTACGACAAGTCCGGCCACCGCCGCCGCCGCCGCCGACGGTATTCGGTAGAAGATTGCGTCAGACTCGGCTAGAATGTTATGCTCATAGTGGCCTTTGTTTGTTTTTTAGTATCGTCGAGCTCTTGAGTCGAACTTTGAACTTTGATGGATTTTGTGGGTAGGGAGTTGTTCTGGCGATCAAGATTTTTGGAGCGTTCAACAATTTTTGTGATTTTTGGAGAGTTCAACAATTTTTTGTGCGTTTGAACGTTATGCGATTGTCGGTTTCCGTTATTGTGAAATTTATATCTTTGCATGAATGCGTGTACAAACACACACACACATATATTTATATATATATAAAAATATTATACTGTATATATATATATATATATATATATATATATATATATATATATATATATATATATATATTATACAGTATTTGTGTGTGTGTGTGTGTGCGTGCGTGCGTGCCTATTATGACGGACGTAAATGAACATTCATATCAATAAAATAATAAAAGTGCGAAAATTATTTTTATTGTTGTAGGTTTTACATTACATTCTTTTATACATATGTGCACACGTACACATCACAAGTGTGCGAGCACTTGCTGAATTGCTTTCGTCGTTTGTAATTTAAATTTAATTGAAAGAATTCGTGATTAACCATTCTGGCCTCGAGAATATTGAACCAAACTATTTTCAGGTTCATTGAAAGATAAAGATTAAACATTACACTGGAGGATTTCCGAATTCCTTACCGTGTTGCCCATAGATGTCACGCAATTGAATCCAGTGATTCCTTTTGTTTCCTATGCCTTTTTATTTATTTATTTATTTTATTTTTTTACTTTGCTCTGCGGTGCCCAAGATGAAAATGTTAAATGAGTAGACATTTTATCCATATATGGGTATGTTTATCAGTATTGTCATTAGAAGTTTTGTCACCA
>NC_089767.1:39587008-39592008 GCF_040412425.1 Macrobrachium rosenbergii | reverse complement strand
AAAAAGTATGGTCGAAATGAAACTTGAGTCAGAATGAGTGGGCAGGAGAGTGACTGGCTGGTTTGAGTCAGAGAGAAGGCACGAGAATGACTTGTTTGGTGTAGAAATTGGTCTGAGTGACGGATGCGTTGTATTCTTGGCTATTCAATATCTTTATGGATGGAGCAATGCAAGATGTTAAAAAACAAGTAAAAAGTGCTCCGAAGTTTCTTCGGCGCAATCGAATTTTCTGTACATCCGTTACAGCATATAATCAAGGCCACCGAAAATAGATCTATCTTTCGGTGGTCTCGGTATAATGCTGTATGAGCCGCGGCCCATGAAACTTGAACGATGGCCCGGTGGTGGCCTATCCTACATCGTTACCAGAAGCACGAGTATGGCTAACTTTAGCCTTAAATAAAATAAAAACTACTGATGTTAGAGGGCTGCAATTTGGTGTGTTTGATGATTGGAGAGTGAATGATCAACATACCAATTTGCAGTCCTTTAGCCTCAGTAGTTTTTAAGATCAGAGGGCGGACTGAAAAAGTGCGGAGAGAAAAAGTGCGGACGAACAGACAAAGCCGGCACAATAGATTTCTTTAACAGAAAACTAAAATAGTGGCTTTTGGAGCAAAGTTTTGAGATAAGAGGATTCGTCGTGAATTTAATGAGGACTACCAGATGTTTTGCAGATGATACAGTACTGTTTGGAAATAGCAAAGAGTAAATGCTTAAATTAGTGAAACAGTTTGAAAGTGTTTGCAAGGAAAGAAAATTTAAGAGTATATATGAACAACAGGAAGGTTTTATGGTAAATGGGAACCAAAATGAGTGAGCGTTGAGTAATGTAGATGATGGAAGCTTGGAAGACTGTGACCACAATTTTTTTTTTATATAGGTTTTTTGAGTTAATATAACTTACATAACTTGAAGTCCGAAGGATGAGAGAAGGATTGAGTCACAGAATAAGTGAAGAGAGGAATGTTGCAGATTTTGTGCAAAGGTTTGTGAGGAGACAGGGAGGAGCTCTTTTGGAGGCTAAGGTGGGAATGCCATTGTTAGGAATGAAATATCGAAAATATATTCTGTTAAAGCTACGTCGGATTCGAACTTTTCTAAAATCAGATACTGGTAAAGGTTTACTATATATACTAGTGGTACACAATGAAACCACTTCCCCCTTCGTGAAAATACCTCAGTGCATTTATGCAGTCACGCTTCTGGCGTCTTTGCAGGTCTGTAAATCACCTTCTCTCTCTCTCTCTCTCTCTCTCTCTCTCTCTCTCTCTCTCTATTTCCGGGTGGATGCATTTTCTCCTCAGCTTCGTTCAGAAATATCCCGCTAAAAATATCAAGGACACGTGCTTAGTCCCTCTTATTCTCCGTAGGCGGGTATAGTGCCGTCAGTGCACCTCGTGCGGAGCACTGTAGGCATTACTTAAGGTTCTTTGCCGCATGCCTTCGGCCCCTAGCTGCAAACCCTTTCGTTCCTTTTACTGTGCCTCCTTTCATATGCTTTCTTCCATCTTACTTTCCACCCTCTCCTAACAGTTGATTCATAGTGCAACTGCTTTGAGGTTTTCCTCTGTTACACCTTGTAAACTTTTACTGTCAATTTCTGTTTCAGCGTTGAATGACCTCATTAGTCCAGTGCTTGGCCTTTGGCCTAAATTCTATATTCAGTTCAATTCAATTAGTCCCTCTTATTTACTTTTGTATTTAGGAGTTTCTCTGGTAAATAACTACCCATGCTTACATCCTTTGCGTGTTGCATACTCGGTAGTTATTCTGATAAATATCTTCCCTTATTACCTTTGCGTGTCCTCTTTGTACTGTCGAGGTACCTGTCGCAAAATGAATAGCTGGGTGCCGTCTTCCCTCCGGGCCAGAAAAAAAAAAAAAAGGAAATGATTGTGTAATTACGAATGTCTCTTATGGAGAAACAAATCCCCAGTTATGTGTACATGTATTATTTTTAAAGATAAAAATCTGTACAGAAAGCTTTCGGTACAGATTTATCTTTAAGTATGTGTATACATGTACATAAATGTGGATTTGTATACTGTGGATTTGTTTCTCCATTTCAAGACTCTTGCTACTGTATTTGGCCAAATATTTACGAATTAAGCAAAGATATTAAATACCTGAAAATGTGTATTTTTTTGTAGCTTCCTAATGAACAGCGTTCCTCTTCTGGTATATATATATTGACCAAACGCCGGAACGTGTATGTCTGTGTGTGTTTATGATTTAGTAACAGGCCCACCCATGTCCGGTCTGTAATTAGCTGTAATTGTCGCTTGAGATATTCAGTAGCCACAGTGTGTGTTTAGTTTGCATGCGTTGCGTGTTAATACAGTCATTCCTTTTGTGTGTTATCGAAGTCAGGTGCAGGATTGAGTTCCGAATGGAAATTTTCACAACGTAAATCATTCTGAATATAAATCAGTCTTAGCATACCACACAGAGAAACGCATTCTCTCTCTCTCTCTCTCTCTCTCTCTCTCTCAATTGTATTACTTCGTAGCTTTGCGTGCGTGTCTGCATCTGGGCTCTGTTAATATTGGAGTGAGGTAATAAAAGATAGGCCTTATGGGGCTATGCCTGACATGCTATGCTATGGTATATTTTCAACGATTGAAGACCCTTTGTTCTGTCGTTTCCTGTGTCAGTTTCCTGCCCTTTCAGACCTTGACACTTATGCGCGTATGTGCGCCTTGATACATGAACAGTAAGCTGTAAATATGTTATGAGGTAGATGAGCGTATTGGATTTAAAAGCTCAAACGAATTTTTTTATAGTGAAAACCGTTTGTACTTATGATTTTTAAGTCTCTCTCTTTCTTTCTCTCTCCCTCTCATTAGCTGGTTGTCAGTACATTTTCTAATGGGATTTTCTCTCTCTCTCTCTCTCTCTCTCTCTCTCTCTCTCTCTCTCTCTCTCTCTCTCTCTCTCATTAGCTGGTTGTCAGTACATTTTCTGGTTGTCTCTCTCTCTTTCTCTAATCTCTCTCTCTCTCTCTCTCTCTCTCATTAGCTGGTTGTCAGTACATTTTCAATCTCTCTCTCTCTCTCTCTCTCTCTCTCTCCCATTAGCTGGTTGTCAGTACATTTTGCAAAAAACCAGATATCAGTCTCTCTCTCTCTCTCTCTCTCTCTCTCTCTCTCTCTCTCTCTCTCTCTCTCTCTCTCTCTCTCTCTCTCATTAGCTGTTGTCAGTACATTTTCTGATGGAATCACTTGAACAACAAAACCAGATATCAGTGGTACATTCTCTCTCTCTCTCTCTCTCTCTCTCTCTCTCTCTCTCTCTCTCTCTCTCTCTCTCTCTCTCTCTGTTATTGGCAGGCTGTGAGGCGATTTTCTAATGGAACCACTTGAACAAAACTAGTTATCAGTAACTGAGATCTTATGCCGGCCCAAAAACAAACCCAGAATCTACCCGTTAATCGCAGACATGTAACTACAAGCGGTGTGATTGCATAATTATTCTGCCAAAGAAAGAGACGCTGGCAGCTGCCTCGCATGACTGATAAAAAAAAAGTATTGTGTCAAAAGAATAATTCCTTCGCCTCCTTTGTTTCTGGGCTGTGTGGGATATACCGGATTTGCTGGGTTCATCTATTATTGAGGGTAGATTATACCACCTTCTTTTTTATTCGTTAAATTCGTCTGGTTATTGCGCGGTTGTTTTATTGTCAGGTATCTACTCAGTCTGTCTGTTGACTTTGCGTTATTGTGTATGGTTGGAGAAAAGCCAGAAGCTACCTGTTAATCGCAGACGTGTAACTGCAAGCGATGTGATTGCATAATTATTCGACCAAAAAAAGAGACGCTGGCAGCTGCCTCGCATGACTGATAAAAAAAGTATTGTGTCAAAAGAATAATTCCTTCGCCTCCTTTGTTTCTGGACTGTGTGGGATCCACTGGATTTGCTGGGTTCATCTGTCATTGAGGGGGTTGATTACCCCCTTCTTTTATTCATTAAATCGTCCGGTTATTGTGGGTTGTTTTATTGTCAGGTATTTAATCAGTCTGTGTGTGTATGTGTGTGTACTTTACGTTCTGTGAATGGTTTGAGGAAAAGCTTATATAATTGCATTGATAACGTTGAATAGCTTATTCGTTATTTATTCAAAACTGTAATGGAGTTGCGAAAAGCCTTTTTTTTTATTCAGTAAGTTTGCAGAGTTGCTTGAGATTGTTTTATTGGCTTCACCTACACAGCGTATCAGAATGAATATGTATACTTCATTGTGTATAATTTGCGAAAAATCTCATATAACTGTACAGATAAAGTTCAGTAGCATATATCCATTATTTATATGAAGTAACACGCTTAATTAGAGAGTAGCTGAAACAGGTAAACTGTTCCAGATGTTGAGTATTGATCATTTGAAGAATTTAAATGCTAGATGATACCCTCAGCATTTAATTCATTATCATGATTAGTTTGCTTATAAATTCAAGAACATTCCGATACCCTCCTTGGGTTGTAAAACTAAAATCAAACGCGAAGAGAAAGTGTTAAGTTTTAAACCAATAGTTTTTCCGTATTATATTCTTGTCGAAGTTGGTAAGCAATTAGATTCCATTATATGACTTACTTTATATTATTTGATAATGATGCAATATGTTGTCCCGGAAAGAAAATAGGGGATAGAGAGCAGTTAATTGCCCCAATGCTATAGATCCAGTGTACTTGATGGTAATATGATGAAGAATTGTACTGAGGTATACGCTGCCTTTTGGTAAATGGACCAAACGTTACGATCGAGAGGGAACCATATATGCCTGATTTATGTGGCAGTAAGTGGACGAAGAATACTTTACTAGTCATATGTAACCTTTGAGAGGTGTGTACTGTTCTTAGGTATACATTTCTTTGTAAAGACCTATAAAGGTTAGGTATACTTGGAGCGAAAATAGGCTTATTTTGATGTGTGGTTTAGGATACCTTAGTTGATAATTATGTGTGTATGTGTGTGTGTTATATATATATATATATATATATAT
>NC_089767.1:39514508-39582008 GCF_040412425.1 Macrobrachium rosenbergii | reverse complement strand
GGTAGCAGAAATAATGTTGATGATGATGGTAATAATAATGTAATAGTAGCAGAAATAATGCTGAGGGATGATGATGATAATGAGTGAATATGTCGATGGTAATGACGATAATAATGATAATCATTATAAAAGTAATCAACATTAATTTCATGATCATCATTATTGTTGCCATCGTCACCATTATTATGAAAATGTACGCCATAAGGGTATTATTAATGAATGTCACTATCGATTTTTAATCATGGCTGTGACTAACCTAATTTGTCACAAAGCAGGAACAGGTTCACTGACCCTGAAAATTCACTCTTGCAATAGATTCGTATTTAACACACGCAAATACGCGCTTAAAATGGTTTATGAGCGTATTCATGTTTGTCGACAGTCTTTTGGAATGGGCCAAGAGGGCAAGAACTGGACTAGGAAGCTTCTTCAGTGAGGAACACCAATAAAAAAAAATAAAAATGAAAAATAAAAAAATCGAAAGACGGAGAAGAAAGGATATATATTATTCATTAGAGGGGGGTAGTGCCGTCAGTGCGCCTCACGGGGTGCACTGTAGGCATTGCTAAAGGTTCTTTGCAGCGTTCCATCGGCCCCTAGCTGCATCCCCTTTCATTCCTTTTACTGTACCTCCATTCATATTATCTTCCATCTTGCTATCCACCCTCTCCTAACAATTATTTCATAGTGCAACTGCGAGGTTTTCCTCCTGTTACTCCTTTCAAACCTACCTACTCTCAATTTCCTATCCAGCACTGAATGACCTCATAGGTCCTAGTGCTTGGCCTTTGGCCATAACTCTCTATTCCATTCCATTCCTAGGCAGGAAAAAGGAATCCAAACCTGAGAATAGAGAACGCGATGGTAGAGTCTATAGAGTCTCAAGGTGTTAGAGCAACGATCAAATGATCACGAATCGTTGTATATGCCAACTAAATGCAGCAGCTGAGATAGCCCTTCAGCCCCAAACAGAACGCAGGTGCTGCAAGCAATTAAGAAAAAGATTTGAGCGGAGAATATTGGTTTCAGATATCTTTCTTCAAGCAAGACAGATTGTACGTGTTGGTTACCTTTTTTTTTTATTTCAGGAGCTTTAAAACATTCATGTCATTATTAATCTCGTCGAGCTTGTGTCACAGAGAGAGAGAGAGAGAGAGAGAGAAATTTCTGCAGCTGTACATGGAATTTCAAAATGGGGAAGAGTACCTGGAATGATGAAGCTTTTCCCTGAATGTCGTGTCTCCTTTGCTTAAAGGGGAGGAACTTGAAGAATGCACGCCGCTCTTGAGTGCCCTAAGTAATTAGGAGGATAATGATAATTGCAGTTATTTCATTGGAATATTTCTCAAAGTAAGTTTGGTGTTAGAGAAGAGGAAATTTTGATAAATATCTTACATTTATTGATCGATTTAGCGAAGACGTTGCTGGATTAAGATGTATTGTCAAAAAAGTCAGGCACAGTGTTTGTTGCTTGCAAGGATTGAAAGATTTGCAGAGAGGTATTACAGTAATTATACTGCAGGGTGAGTCCATGTGCAGTATATTATAAGCGCTTACGTAACTAATATAAATTCTACTAATTAAATAAAAAGTCTTTCATTATCGATCATTCTTCCTCATTTCGAACGTCAAGCAAAGGAAACCAGTGATGCGGCAACCAGGAATTTTGTCTGATGCAACATTGCCAACTCGTTGCCTATGGCACTGTAGTCCTCAGGTCCCTCCCTGCCCCGAGTGCTGTAACACCCCCCTCCTCTTTCTCTCCCCCTCCTCCCCCCCACCTCTGGCACCTTTCCTGGAATCGTGGGACCCTCTCAGTGGCACCGATCAATGGACGCTCTCGAGTTCTCCGGAAAGTTTAGGGTTTGTTTTGGGAATACAGTTGTTTTAATTTATTTTGGATTTGATTTTGCGGATGAGTTGGAATTAGTCTTAACTGTGTCGAATTTGTGGTTTGGTTGCGTTTTTTTTTTTTTTTTTACGCAGAATTTGATTATACGCTTTATAATTCCTTGAACAGTTTGCAATCAGAATTGTATGGCTAGTTTTTATTCATGTTTTTTCTTGTGATTTTATTCTTTTTGTTGGACTTGGAAGAATATAGACAGTTTCAAAAACAGAGTTTTAAAACTGGCAGGAAAGGGAAGCCATAATGAGGAACGGTGGTTCCGAATTGCAATTTTTGCCTCTGCAAGCCACTTTCCTTCCGACATTTTTTTTTTTTTTTTTTTTCACTCCGTGATCCAACATAATTACTGACATGAATGCCTTCGGATATTCTGTCAGGTGAGTCAACCCTACCATCTGCCCTGGGCAGATTTAGAACCCTCTTCTGCTTGCCTGAATGCCTCACATTCCAACTACTTCAGCGGAAGGTCCTTGTCTCTTCACTATATAATCCACCCCCGGCGCAGTTAGGTTAGGCTAAATTAGCATTTCCGTGGTAATTATGGTGTGGGAAACATGAGATTATTTTCAAGAAAATTCTATGGTTAGTTTTTAAGATATGGCGTCCCGCTTCTTTCAGGGTAAGGTCTCGGTACTCGGTTGCGTCTCGGGAAAATGCGGCCGGGAGGTAAGTGCTATATAGGGTAACGTTATTGTGTCCTTTAGCGGAAGCTGTGCAAGAAGATACAGGTTATCCCCGTCTGTACAGCAGAGCACAGCGTCAAGAAAAATGTCAGGCCTTGTTTGACGGGGAGGAAATTATATACAGTATATATATATATATATATATACGTATACATATATATATATATATATACAAACGCACTTACATAAAAAGACTCTCTCTCTCTCTCTCTCTCTCTCTCTCTCTCTCTCTCTCTCTCTCTACATAGTGTGTGTGCATGTATGCATGCATGTATATTGCATGCGTGCGCGCATGAACGCCTGCGCGCTATGTACGCGTCAGCGTATGAATGTAAATGAGTGAGTCATTCATTCACGCGTGAAACTAGTGTGTACCCGCAGAAGGTTGCTTGGAGCAGATATGAGTTTCCCCTCATTGTTCTCAATGTTTATATTTATCTCGAAGAACAAAGGAAGGACAAGTGATTTTCCGGCCGAATATCCCATTTGTCTTCGCAGCAGAAGAGACGAGGTGGACAGGTCAACAACGGAAAGAATGATTTGTTTCTTTCCGTAGGATGTGCCGGTGTGGGAACTCTGTCATTGAAGGGGGGATTGGATATTGTATACTATATATTATATATATAACAGGATAATGTATATTATTATATATACAATAGGGACACAGAAGGAAGTGCTCGAAATGTATGGTTGCAATGTTCAAATAGTGTTTTATGGGCCTTTTTATCTTCATGTATATACTGTTGTATTACAGTAAAAGGCATTCATATATATATATATATATATATATATATATATATATATATATATATATATATATATACACACAGTATACATAGGTATAAAATAGTAATTGAATATATATATTTATATGTGTGTGTGTTTGTGTATGTATATAAGTATGCTTATGGAAGTTTGTATATATTACTCATTCTCGTAAGTGTAAAGAAATATACGATTTCAGATGCTGTATATATATGTGTCCCATTACTTGTAGGATGTAAATACGAACAAAAGTTACGAAAACAAATAACAATTAAATGAAAGTAAACGGGAGAGCGAGGTTATTATTATTAGCACTTACGACTGTCAAGAATATGAAGTTAGATTATTGCCACTATTATAGCGTAATTTGTTGTGTTTGCAGTCGTTTCCACCGTTATTAACATTATTAATCATTACCACACCAATTACAGCAGTCCATCCTATGTACAAATGAAGTCAACATATTTACTGCAAGAAGAAGACAAACTGGCTCGCATGTCGAACAGAATTGGGATAGGAGATATGGATCACCCCCCTCCCCCTCCCCTTCCTGTCAACAGTGCTAGAATGTTACAGTGTTGAATATTCGGGATGCTAATGAAGAGGGTTTTTTTTTTTATTAGCTCTGTCGTGTCACGCACGTCCACGTCATGCTGCGCCTTGTGTCGGGCATACTGAATTATTTTCACGTATTCAGGATCTGCATACAGGATACGTGAAGTTTGAATGGTATTTTATGTCTCTCTTTTACTTCTGGTTTTGTCATGCAACCATGACAGAATTTCGGAAATGCATTCAACAGAATGTCAGAGAGATTTGTTTGTTTCGTGTTTATATGATTTATGAGAGTTAGGGGACCGTAATTGTAATACATATATATATTTGTTTCCCCAGATTGAGCGATATTAAAGTTTGAACAATATCTAGCCTTTCTTTCCGTGTGTTCTATCTTGCAACCGTGAAAGAGTTTAGGTAATGCATTCAAAAGGCTATCAAACTGAATTGTTTGTTTTATGTTTATATGATTTATGAGGTTTAGAGGACCGTAATTGTAATACATATATAAATATATCTGATATATAAGAATTTAAGTGATGCACTCAAAAGGTTATCAAACGGAATTGTTTGTTTTGTGTTTATATGATTTATGAGGATTAGAGGACCGTAATTGTAATACATATGTAATATATATATATATATATATATATATATATATATATATATATATATATATATATATATATATATATATATATATATATAATACACACACACAAACAAACAAACCTTCCCCTCAAATTAAGCCATACCTTCTAATAGGGGGTTGGCTCCACGGAAAAACCAGTACAGTAGTCACTCTTAACATATCTTATTTTCCATTTCTATTTCCTGGTTCCCTTTTGGTTGGTTCATTATTGCAACGTCTAAGAATAAGTGAGATACTAACATTTGGATCTGTTCGTTTTTTGGTATTTGTACAACACTTATAAAATTATGAATAACTTACTTGTAAACGTTTTAGTATTGCGTTTAGATTTTATGAAATGAACACATACCAGGTATGTTGATTTCTTCATTGAGTTTAGCTTTAATCAACAGTGCATGAGCACCGGTTAAGCCCGGTCTCAAACGGTATATATTGCTTTTATTGGACCACCCTGAAGGTTATAGGCCAAACACCAAGTGAATCGCATATCAACAGTACTGCATTTGGCCTTGAAATGTTTCGAAGATACGTAGACATTCTTGTTCAAGTTTTAAGGAACTGAGTTTTACTTGGTTCTAAGTGAATTTTAAAAACAGAGATCCCGTAGGGGGTAAGTGCCACCAGTGCACCTCGCGGGGTGCACTGTAGGTATTACTAAATGTTCTTTGCAGCGTCCCTTCGACCCCTAGCTGCAACCCCTTTCATTTCTTTTACTGTATCTCCACTAATATTGTCTTTCTTCCATCTAGTTATCCACCCTCTCCTAACAATTCATAGTGCAACTGCTTTGATGTTTTCCTTCTGTTACAACTTTCAAACCTACCTACTCTCAAATTCCTTTCCAGCGCTGAATGATCTCGTAGGTCCCCAGTGCTTGGCCTTTGGCCTAAACTCTGTATTCCATTCCAGAGAGAGAGAGAGAGAATACACCTGAAAGTCTGCCACATTTCACCAGTCTTGTTTTTGTGTGTGTGTGTGTTCATGAGAAGAGAGAGAGAGAGAGAGAGAATATACCTGAAAGTCTGCCACATTTCATCAGTGTTTTGTTTTGTGTATGAGTGTGGTCATGAAAAGTGTGAAAGAGAGAGAGAGAGAGAGAGAGAGAGAGAGAGAGAGAGAGAGAGAGAGAGAGAGTTCTTGGAAGTACTTTTGGACTGAATATTTGTCTGATATTTGAATCGCATGCACTTTTATTATTTTAAATGCTTATTCTGTCTCATGTACCAATTATTTGGGAGTGCGATTCTGTGACCTGACTCTGAATACCTCTTCAGAAAATGCAGTTAGGTAACCAGTCGCCAGGAATTTATTCACGCCAGTTATAACTCACGAATAGTGAATGAATAGGTAGATAATCGGATACTGAGTAGAAGAATTGGTAAGCAGAACTATCTTTAAGCTTGGGATATTTCTTTCTTGGACCTGCTAAAAAAAAAGCCCTTTTCTTGCCAGTAAATAAACCATGAAAACTACTTTCTCTAGTGTCAGAATATTGTCCAGGTTAACACTAGATCCTCCATAGTTTGACATCTGATAGAATTAATGTCGCAAAAAAGGTGTCTGATTAATTCAAGAGGTTGTTCGTTATTTGTCACTTGGGTGAGAGCAGAGTTCATGAAAATTTGATGATGTTACGTCAGTTTTCTTAATATACGCAGGATTATACACAGATTGCCCCATTCGCGTTGCCTCGAGAATCACAGCCATCTATTTTGTCAGGGGCAACAATTTAAATATAGTAAGCTGAGGTTATTTATCACAGCCATCTATTTTGTCAGCGGTAGCAATTTACATATAGTAAGTCCTCTTCTTTTAATGTGCTTTTTTCCCATTTGTATGAGGTAAGCACGATGCCTTCTTTTTGTAGGACTTTGATTTGGCTTTGGGGTAGACTTTGTAGTCTTGATCGGCTGCCCTGCCTGTCATAGCTTAGACCCCGGTAGCGTATGTACATGTATTGTACCAGTCACCAGCGCCCGTTCTCCCAGCAGCGAGGAGTCGTTGCGCGGTTAGGTCGACAGTCGAGACGTGTGAGGTGTCTGTTCATTTACATATAGTGAGTAGAATTTATTAATAACTGCTGTAAAGTAGTAGAGATTACAAAGTGTAAAAATCATTAGATTTAGCAAGAAATTACGTCATTTTTTCAGTATGAAAAACAGCAACATGAGATGAATTAAACTAAGATTTAGGTACGGCAGTTTATGTAACTCTTTCGGTATGAAAAACAGCAACACGAGATGAAGGAATAATTAAAATGGCGTTCTTTAGCCTCGACTTCTTCCTGTCAGTTTCCGTCCTTGGACGCCCAAGAACCTTCTGACCTATTTATGGAGCCCAGTCTGCTCTTGATGTATCTCTAGTTAGAGCATCCAGATATAACTGGCCAAAATCTCTTCGCTTCTCGTCGAGATAATAATTTCGCGCAAGACAAGGCGCTGCTGCCTCCACGCGGATTGAATAACTTGGGGGCTGCAAAAACAAGTTAATGAGGGTTTGGTAATGTTTTGGCAATGGTTTAGTTGATGTTAAGGGATGTTTTAAGTCGATCTGTCATCATTTACCGGTTCTGGTGCATCTGTGATAGTATGTCTTTTTTCAATGTTTCCTTTTATGTTTTCTTGTGGTATGAGGGCCCACGAGAGCGTGTGGACATGTATTATGGAGAAGCCCTCTCAGAATCTCAAGTTATTCCAATTAGATCATGACAGGTCTGTGTTTTGTTGCATGTTTCGCATATTTTTGTTTTTATTGTTGCCCACGGGAGAGTCGTCAGTGTCATCTGCTGCTGTAGTCTCTAAGATGCTTCATGTTTGAATCTAGATCCAAAGAGAAAAAAAAAAGTTAAATTTACTGATTTGTGCCCATAACTTGTTCAAAGAACCACACAAAAGGATTGATCTTTGACTTAATCATTGTCTTAACCTCATGTCTTCAAGTTCATTTAGTGGGTGCCACTGTACCCAAAAATACATTCTTTCAAAAAAGTACAAAAAAAATATCCTTGCAATCCTAATCACTTAATTTCTGAGATTACCCCAGAGTCCAGACTACATTCCGTCATTCGGGCTGATTGATTACAGTGGTTTTGGAACCACGTGCCGTTTGAAGTAAATTACGATAAATCTTCATTTTAATCCCTGGGAGTGCTTTGATAAGAGTTGCAAGTTAAGTCTAAGAAGGCTAAAGATTTGTCGAGGACAGAGAATTCATTTTGACAATCTAATAAATTGTTGGGTTTAGTTCGAAGGCCATTTGGAAACCGTGAGTTATAGACATGTGTAGATAAGTCCCTCTGTGTTTTAACAATTTTTTTTTCTGGCTGATGAGTGAGGTACTTTGCAATGATAGATCCAAACATTTTTAACACTTGAAAGAATTGAGCAAATAGCATTGCACGTCCTAATTTGAATCCATGGTCTTCTAAATTGGCTATGCAGGAATCACCCAGGTTGCCGTGCAACAGCGCAGTGTTAGCGGCCTGATGAACCATTTTCTGTACGTGCGCGAGATGTTTTGACTTTTCATTGTAATTTAGTTAGACTTGTGCTTTTACTGTACAATTTGGTACTTTTTCATATATCTCCACTCTAAGGAGAAACCTCAGTCATGCCCTTCATACATATATAGTAAAATGTTGAATATTGAGGCTATCAGAAGGGAATTTTTCGCGACTATAATTTTTCTTACTACACTGTATTTTTTCAGTTTTGCTTGTATTTGTTATTTTTCCCTAAATACAGTAATCTGATTCCAGCATTAAATTATAACGCTGGGGTATGGTATCTGGAAGCCTTCATTACAAGCCGACCTCATGTTACCCTTAGTTATTCTGGCAAAGCAGGTCTGCTAATGCATATAGACATGATGACCACTATTACTCAGCCGTGAAGAAATACAGTTATTACCAGCGAGAGAGAGAGAGAGAGAGAGGCAGTGCATATATACAGTATATATATACGAAAAGCATCAGGATAAACACTGTGCTTCAGTTATAACAAAAAAAAACAGCTTGGGTACAATTTTATCAGTCTGGGTTGAGTTACGATGGGTTTGAGATACATGAACGCCTGGCCCCTAGCAACACAGTAAGATGGTTTCCTACATTTTTGTCGGGTCTGTACCAGGACCCACCACGATTTGGTGGGTCCTGAGTTCCACAGGAGAAAGAAGAGACGTCGTGCTTGTTGTGCTAAGCATCAGTCGCAGCCGAATGCAGAATTTGTTGTGCAAAGCAAAACTTGAGAAAAAAAAAATGGAAAGCTTTCGGACAGCAAAAAACTCGTTGCACGAAGAAAGGAATTCTCACACGACGCAGAAGTCTCTTCAGTATCACAGCAGAGCTTTCATTCGAAAGCAAAGAAAGCCTTTAAAAAAATAATTGGCAACACATTGGAAATAAATTTTATTCGCAGTGAAACAAGATTGCACGAAGGTAAAATAATCTTCAAGCAAAACCAGCAACGCCTGGCGAGATCTGCAGCGCGATGAAATGCGATGTATGCAATAAGTTAATAGAGGCTCATTTGCAAGTGACAAGTACACCTCCTCTCCCCCACCCCCCACCTCCCCAAACCCCCAGGGGGTCCCAGGGCCAGCCAAACTCGCTCGGAGTGGAAACTGTCGTCTCATTTAACCCGAGAACTGGCTCATACCGGCGACATCGGGAGAGTCTTCAGAAGGCCTTAGCTGTGCCGGCCATTCCTTGCATTTCAGACACTAGAGGTTTTGTTTAAATAGATGAGCAGTTGATCTCTCTCTCTCTCTCTCTCTCTCTCTCTCTCTCTCTCTCTCTCTCTCTCTCTCGTGTCACAGTGTATTATGTTGTTAAATATATCTTGCTCTGGTGTCACGAATGGTTGTTGCATTGTATTGGTTCTCGAATAACTACATTTTTTCGTGTTCCTCCGCAGTGAAATCAAGACGGTTGCTTGATAAGGAAATTTTTGGAGTAAACATTTAGAGGCATGAAATGATTTTTATGCATAGATTGAGTCTGTCTGCACACACACACACACACACACTCACACACAATATTGTTTTGCGTTAATTGTATGTAAATATATACATATAAACATATACATACATATATATATATATATATATAAATATATATATACATATATATATATATATATATATATATATATATATATATATATATATATATATTAATGTGTGTGTGTAGGCCTATTTGAGAGAGAGAGAGAGAGAGGTTTGTTTTATGTGAACAATATATATATATATATATATATATATATATATATATATATATATATATATATATGTGTGTGTGTGTGTGTGTGTGTGTGTGTGTATGTATGTATGTATGTATGTATGTCCAACTTCTCCTCCAAAACCGCTGCACTTTTCCAGTTGGGAAGTTTTGCAAATTTTCAAGGTGAACGTACAGTTGTGCCTTCCTGGCCAAAATATCAGTTTAATGATCTTTCCATCCATTAAGCTCTTTTGAATCTGTGAAATATGGAGCAGCGTGCTTCTAGAGTCTCATAAAAACTAGCAGATGATGCATGGAAACACCCCCCCTCCCGCGTACCCGATTTTTTGTCTGAGTGTTGAGGCTATATATAATAATTATATCCCTTCCTGTTTTCAGAAACCATTTTTCAACAGGAATTTTGTACGATTTTTTTTTTCACAGAGGTGACCCTTTACAATCAAGGAGTGATCTGGCATTTGCAATAGAATACAGGTGAAAAAGTTGTCGATTTTCATAGATAGTTGATCTCCTGAATCTGTAGCTTCCTTCCATTTAAAATTATTTTTAAAGAAAAATTCACAGCAATTAATTAGAAAAGGTAGTATGGTCAAGAATAATTTATTAAGAAAAAATGTATTTCACTTTAATTTAATCCTGTGTTTTTATTGAATATGCACGAATTAATTATATGTCATTTTCAAAATATGTCACTGAATGTACTACTCATATATAGGGTCCCTCATAAGCTAAGTGCAGTTGAAACTGGACTGCTATGAACGTAGTAAAAAACCATTTTGTTTCTTTGATTAAAGAACTTTTTACAGGGACTCCAGTAACGTTTTGTTATGCTTAATGCATTCATAAGAATAATGAAGTGTCATTTATAGCTGCTTTTAAGGCTGGGCAGCGCTTGGGCATTCTGCTCGCATATTATAGATATTTATGCTAAATTATTATGATAACTCTCAAATGAGAAACGCCTGGGAGTCAATCTTAAAACAAAACAAAAACAAAGAAAAACAACTGGGATGGCAAAACACAGTTGAAACATCTTTCAATACAAAACAAAAACGAAGAACAACAACTGGGATGGCAAAACACAATTGAAACATCTTTCAATTTTGACGAGGTTGTTGTAACGATCAAGTGAATTCCCAACGGACAGATGTGTATAAGAGCATGGATAAGAATCTGGTCGAGGGACTATTTTTATGCCCCAAACCCACTTATAAAGAACTGATTGTTATAAAGCTTCTTCCTTAGTTGTAAAGCCTTCCCAACGGAGTCTTTGAGACATAACGCTCGCGGGGGTGTGGGGGGGAATCAGTAGCATATCTCCTTTATTGTTTCTTGTCCTTGGTTTCCTTCCTTTCTTGCAAAGCAGTTCTGGTTTCAAGCAGATGTGTGTTTGTGTACCGTTTCCCCCTCCCTTTCCCCCACCCCTTCTCCTCCCCCTTTCGACCCTCCTCCCCCTACACAGCTTGACAAACGCAAAACCGGTTTTTATTAAAAGGTCGTTGCCGGTTCAAAACAGCATTACGTAACCGATGTAAACTGCGCGTGCTCTTGTTTTTGTTTGTGCAGGTTGGGTGGGGGTTGGGAAGTGTGCGATATAGTGCGTAGTACATATAGTTAAATAAACTTAGTCCTTCTGTGAAAAGGCGTTACAAGGGGTTTGGATACAACTGGATATAAGCGGGAAAGGGTAATAGTGTGGTATTTATATTTAGATTAATGAAATTCAGGCTTCCTTCCTTTAGCCTTGTAGAAATTCTCCGAAGAGGAGTGAGTGGCTTGCCCATCACGCCAAATAATTTGGTATTTTTGATTTCTACCAATGCCGCTAACTTTGCGCAGCCCGTGTCAATGATTTTTTAAAGATTTTGTAAGGAAAGCTTTAACAGATATGATGCTATTCGTTTGATCTGTGCTTCCGTGCTTTACGAAAGCAACATTGTCTTCTTGAGACGTGATTTTCCTGCTTGTTGTTTTTCCTGTTTGTTGTTTTTCATGTTTGTTGTTTTTCCTGCTTGTATTTTATCTTTTTTGTTGTTTTTCCTGCTTGTATTTTATCTTTTTGAACTTCTTCTCCTGGCGTGTCTTCCAGTCTGGTGATGTTCAGGATTTAGGGAACTTAAAAATGGTGTAGATGATTTTTCGAAAATATAAGTTCTTCTGTTCTGAAGCTTCCGGTTATGTTACTTTCTGACCTGACTTGTTTTTGTAATAACTGACCTCTTTCTGTAATTTCTGTTGCCTTTTGTAACTCCTTTCAAATGAACCCACATATTCTTAGGAAGCTTGAATTCCAAGTCAGTGGAATGGCCCCTGTAGGCTTGGTCTATATGAATTAGGGTTTATCTTAATAATAATAATAATAATAATAATAATAATAATCTTCTAATAATAATAATAATAATAATAATAATTCATCTCGAATCTATGTATTACTGACATTTACAGGAGCGAATGTCTTATACTATTACTTTCGTGGATTTCTCATCGTGACTTCTAGTTGATTTTTATTTTTTATATCTTTTAACCAAGAAAAACAAACATTAAATCGCGTATTGACGATATATATATATATATATATATATATATATATATATATATATATATATATATATATATATATATATATATATATATATATATATATAAATTATTTTATTTTATCTGGCTGTAGATATTTACATTTCAGTTAAAACTCGCTAGCCATTGAATGTCAAGATAGCTAGTAATCGAAAATCAGCTGTTTAAATGTTTTCCAAGGTTGCATTTTAAATGTGGCATTTGAAGGCTCATCCGTTATTCTCATTGCACAGGTTTTAGTGCTCCTACATGCACTTTGGAGATTTTATTTATTTATTTAATTTGTATTTGTTGCTCATAAACCAGGTAGGTTAGGATTTCACTCTGGTTGCTGGGATTTGAGAATTAAACCAGAGGGTTTTAGCTTTTTTTTTTATTTTGTAAACAAGATAGATGAGTTTGTTTCGCTAATGAATCAAATTTAGACAATAGTCAGGTAACTTGATATTCTCTGAAGATGTTGAATTACCATTACGGAACCGGAAGGGATTTTTATCTTTTTCTTTTTTTTTTCTTTTTTGGATAATGGTGTAATTTAGGTCAGTGACTTGGAGTCTTGAAGGATTCCGGATATTTTATAAGCATTTATTAAGAGTTCTTATGTAACAGGCGGAGTATTGGACAAGAAAAGAGCGGTGTACAAGTAAGGATGTCAGATTTTACAAAGCGGCGTGGGATTATTGTTGAACAAGAAAGCTCTTGTCTAGTTTATGAGATCAGGTGTATTTTTTGACGTTCGAGATCATCTTATTCTTTATTTTATACATCAGTTCAAGTTTGAGTTTTTTTTTCCAGGTACAGTATGCGGAGAGAAATTATAAACTAAACGACTTCTGGTATGTGAAACCTTTTGGCCTTATTTTGTGGAACGTTGAAGGCAATTTTGTGTTTTAAGTAAGAGACTCAGATGTGAAACTTGACAGACGTTTCAGATATGAAGCGCAATAAACTGTTTACATTTTTTATTTTTATTTTCATTTATTTATTTATTTATTTATTTATTTATTTATTTATTTATTTATTTTTAGGTTTGATGTTTGGGAGTGGTTTACTCTTTTGTAAGTAAATATTGTGTTCTGATTTGGTTGTGAAGTGTCAACTAAGCGAGAGTGAAGAAACAACAAAATAAAAAGAAAAAAGAAAAGTTAAGAAAGCAAGGAAAACAGCGACAGATTTATCGACTTAATTAGTATCTTATCGTATTTGATATTGGTACAAACATCGGATAGTTTAACTTTTATATTTTACTATTCCGAGTGACGTAAATATTGAACAATATGTGCCAGCTCATATTATGTACTTTTGGGCGCCTCTACAATAGCCTGTTTGAACTGTCATTGTTAATGGTTATCTCTCTCTCTCTCTCTCTCTCTCTCTCTCTCTCTCTCTCTCTCTCTCTCCTAGTACGGCGTAATTTATATTTATGCTACAAACAGTTTACCTCTTAATGTAGGTCTTTCTCAGTATTTTTATCCTCTAGTTTTCTTTTTTATCTCTTTTTTTCTTTGGCAAACTGCCTCCTCTTTTTACCCTATTCTTTGTTTATAGCTCTCTCTCTCTCTCTCTCTCTCTCTCTCTCTCTCTCTCTCTCTCTCTCTCGATCCGGATTTACCCGCGGCCCAGTATAAATGACCGGAAATAGATAAATTGCATGGCAGGCATTAAGATTATCGTTGGTAAGACACTAAATTCTTCATACTGAAAAGTTAATCCTTATTGGTCTGTCTGTTTTTTGAAATATGAAGTTGAATGTTTGTTTTTGAAGGTTTATGAAGCTGTACTTGGGAGAATAAGCTATTGGGTACATATTTTGGAAATTAATGTTAGCGATACTAAGGCGTGGGAAGCTGGTGTAATAATCTCTACCCATGTTATTTTATAATATATATACTGTATATATATACATATATATATGTATGTATGTGAATATGTATGTACATATATATATATATATATATATACATATATATACACACGTGTACATATATGTATATGATATATATATTATGTATATGTATATATATTTATATATACTGTATATGTGTGTGTGTGTGTGTTTGTGAATGTGTGCATTTTTGGCAGAATCAGTGGCGAACTCACTGGCGAAGTTAACGAAAACATGTATCCCACTTCCTAGCTGCCCAAAGGCCAGTGACCCCACCCATTGGCTATTGGTTTTTAACCAAGGTCACCCGTCAGACGAGGAGTGTTGAAGCCGATGAAACAAAGAACTGAACGCCTTGGCTATCTGGCATCGCGCTGTCAATGGTTTCTGGTGCTCCTCTTGAGCAAGGACGCGATTCTTGATTGATAATCTACATCTTTGCCTCCAGAGGGTTCAGTCTACAAGGCCCTTTGCGACACGCGGCGTTGGAAGGCTGTGACGATGGTGATGACGCGCTCGCGCGCGCCGTTGTGTGCTTATGTATGTATACATATATATGTATGTGTGTATATGTATGTATGTGTATGTATATATATATATATATATATATATATATATATATATATATATATATATATATATATATATATATATATATATAAAGGCCGTATCTCTTGACATTTTCAGAAGTTTTTATTAGTATAAAATGGGACAGTTTTTTTTCTCTGGTTTTCTTTCAGATGAAAATGATTTTAAAACATATCAAGATTGTATGTTTAAATAATATGCGTAAAAATAATTTCAGAAGAAAAAGCAGTTTTCACGTTCACCTAATCCTATGTTAATTGTTAAACAGGAATTAGCTTCACAATTTCATCATTAAACACAGTCTTCTCATGAAGCAAGTCGTCAACTCAACGCTGCAGGCCCCACCTGCTATTGATGCAATGGAAAACAATTTTATTTCCAGCGTGGATAGTAATTGATCACGAGGAATGAAAGATGGTTTTATTAAGCAGTATATGGATGGCTTCATGAAGAACAATTCTAAATTTATAGCTAATTTTCAGCAGGCAAACGGTTGACATTCTGTTATTTTATGTCTTACGATATAGCTAGTAGCACCTTGAATGAGTTGGGTGAGCAAACAGTATTATCTCCGGGATAACACCTTTGTGTTAATATTAATACTGTATATAAAATTAATATAAGCAGATGAATAATGTTAATAGGGCATCGCCTGTCGCCGTTTCATTATTGTCACATTTTATTTACGAATCTCGGAAAAGGTGTTTATACGTCAGGGCGTTCCTCAAGGGTTAAATTAGCCGCCCTCTGTAATTTCCCCCGAACCACTTATTTTGGCGACTATGGTCATTCATCTTGCGTGGTGTTGCTCATCATACCACCGTTAGTCACTGCCCTGGACCAGTTAAGCACATCTTAGTCACGATGTGATATTGCTTGTCGTAACGAAACTTCTTGCTGTTGGAATTTGGTTGTAAATGCTGATTTTTGTTGTGTAGGGAAATAAATGTATAGAATTTGATTTTGCCTATGTAAGTGATTAGCTAGTTTTCTTTCCGTGGTATTCGTCGCGATTCCCAATGAACTGGAAAAGTGATACGTGATTTTAATATTTGAAGAAGGTGGCAAGGCTATAAGAATGAGGTAAATATATATATATATAGCTATTTAATGATCCTAAGTAGTATGAATGGAAGCAAGGTTGATGTATGGACCTTGATTGGAATTATGAACTTTACTAATGACCGTATACAATTCGGCTCAGAATTTGCTTAACTTTTTTAAAGGTTATTGTTATTTACCAGATATCCTGTATAGGCAACACTTACGGTTCTTTGCAGCGTCCCTTCGGCCCCTAGCTGCAACCCCTTTCATTCCTTTGACTGTACCTCCGTTCATATTCTCTTTCTTCCATCTTTTTTTCCCACCTTCTCCTAACAATTGTTTCAAATTGCAACTGCGAGGTTTTAATACAGTTACACCTTTCAAACCTCCTTTACTCTCAATTTCCCTTTCAGCCTTGAATGACCTCATAGGTCCCAGTCCTCGGCCTTTGGCCTGAATCTTATATTCTTATTTTCTGTATCCAGTATCTCTTAGGGCGTCGCCTGGCAGTGCGGAAGTCAGTGGAAGGAAATCTCTTGTAGTTGCTTTAGCATCCTTTCCAATCCATTTCCGAGATTCAGTGTCATTACACTACTCATAAGGGGATAGAGGGCAACTGGGAAGTCCATCTTGATGATAATTTGTTTTGTATTTTTTAATGATCCAAATTGGCCGATTGTATTGACGTCATATGATCAAGCCGTTGTGATGTTTAGTGCAGTTGAGAACGTAGCGTACAGTACATTGTGCACCCATCGTTAGTGTTCTAGTAACTATTATCTTTAGCCTGCTACTGGGAAATAAGCTGTTGGGTTGTATAGAAATGAGTAAAAAGGATTAGCGTTGAGAGCGGCATTAAGCAACGAGATGCAGATAGATTTGTATCACAATAAGCAAAAGTGTTGGAATAAACTGTATTTTATTTAAAATCTGTTTTGCTTTCAGTAATTACCACCATTTCCTCATCAGCGTTGCGTTACGTGTAGACAGCAACGAGTAAAAAAATTACAATAAGCAAAAATGTTGGAATGAGCTGTATTTTATTTACTCTCTGTTTTGCTTTCAGTAAATACCACCATTTCCTCATCAGCGTTGCGTTATGTGTGGACAGCAACTAGTAAAAAAAGAAATTAATCTGATGACAGTATGGAAATGTAATTCAAATGTAATCATGTTTTTACTAGTTACTTTGTCATTTATCCTCTTGATTTTTTTAGAGTTGGTTAACCGTTACATTTTATGCTAATCGTAAGGAAGTGTTATTATTCTGTTAATAATTATTAACCCTGATAATCTACATATATATATATTTTACTCTGTCACGTTCTTATAGCTCGCGTAAGTTAATCTCAGCGCCCACATTATAAAGTTTGTGGGTATTTTAATCTGTGACGTTTTTATAGCTCACGCTAACTTCACATCAACTCCCCTAATGTAAAATATGTCGATTTCAAGTCTCACACAGTTCCTGTTCTAATCTTTTTTATTTTCAGATCCCAGCCTCGCATGCGCGTGAAGACCGTATGGTAAGTAGATGAATGACCTTCGCTGTCATTGAAAAGCTTCGCGGTCCGGTTTGAGTCGGTAAAATCCGATGCCTACCGAGCCTACTACGGCTACTCCACCTGTAGGTCGCTATAGCAACACGATTTCCATGACCCACTTGGCCCGAGAGTCTAAACCCATTTTTTTAGGAGGGGGGTGGGGCGCCGTTTGTTCGAATTATTGTAATTTTTCTCTATGTCTTTGTTTACGTTTGCGTATAATGGACTCCCTGGCGCGGGTACTGTTTAAAGTATAATTACCGTGTAATTACTGTCATTGTCTTTGGTTTTGAATTGAGATGATATATGGGTATGTTTTATCTTAATTACCTATCTCACTTTGGTAACAGCTTGTTCATTTGTCGTCCTTTTAAAGCAGTTTTTTTCCATGCGTTAAAAAGGTGCATATTAAGAAAAATATAAATGAATAACAAGTGTGTAATGTCGATTCCATCATCCTTTGTAATGTGACATTTCGTTCCTCTTTATGTGGGTTTCTGTCGAACCTTTTTTTTTTCGCGAATATCAGATTCGTCTTGAATCACGAAATTCAAACGTAACTAATAAAAAATCTGTATTGTTTATTTGTAATTGTAAAAGCTGATCTTTAATGGACTTTTGAGATACGTGTATATACTGCGGTATGAGAAACTTATTTATATTAAAGAATTTTGTCGTACGCTAGTTTAAATATTCATTGGAGTAAAAGGGCAAATATTCATTGGAGTGAAAGGGTAAATATTCATTGGAAAGGATAAAATTGAGTAAAAGGGTATTCATTGGATAAAGGGCAAAAATGGAAAGGGTAAATATTCATTGGAGTAAAATGGTAAGTATTCATTGGAGTAAAAGGGTAAATATTAATTGGAGTAAAAGGGTAAATATTCATTGGAGTAAAAGGGTAAATATTCATTGGAGCAAGAGGGTAAATACTCACTGGAGTAAAAGGGTAAATATTCATCGGAGTAAAAGGGTAAATATTCATTGGAGTAAAAGGGTAAATATTCATTGGGGTAAAAGGTTAAAGATTCATTTTCTGAGTTGCCACTTTGTTCCAAAAAATTGCTAAAGGAAAAATATAACACTAGATAGAAGAAAATGCAAGTTAGGTATATGATTCATAGTAATCTTTGTAATAATGTATATATATTCAGTAAACCTCTTTAAAAGTTCAATTAACAGCATGTGTTCGTCCACAATAAAAGAAACAATATTGGAATAAACGTAATATGCTGGAAGCATGTATTATTAAAATACTGAACGCCTTCATGGGGATGACGATAGTGGAAGGCACCAGATCCCGGGCGGAGAATGAATATTAAATATGAATTTCGCTTGCACGGGTCGATGACATTTGCAAGGTTGAGAAAGCTCCGCTTAACCTGTAGATGATTTGTTTCAAGTAGCAGGTAAAGATTCACCTGGAATGAGAACTAAGGAAACCTGTTAAATGTCTAGTTTTTGGATTTTGTGAATGGCATAGAAAATCTTTCAAAATATAGATTGATATATAAAAAATTTGGTACCTGTTTCTGACGACTGCCTGAAAATTGAGGTAAAATCCGGATTTTGGTCAAACTTACGGCATAACCAGTACCGTTCGAGATTATATTCGTAGATTATATATATATATATATATATATATATATATATATATATATATATATATATATATATATATATATATATATATATATATATATATATATATATATAATTTATAAACCTTGCTTTAGTAAAATAAAACATTGGAAACCTGTTAATTTAGCGACAACTGGATAAATTCAGGAAATCCGGATTTCGACGAAGATTTTAAGTATAATCAGTACTTTAGAAGACAAGTGCTACAACGCATTGACCCTTAAGGCAACCGATTATCACGATTTGTTGGTAAACTCTGAATTTAAGCTGTGGGTTTTCCTCGTCTTGTGTCTCGACACCTGGTTACAACCAGACTCGCCCTGTTGTCGGAATGAATTGCAGTCTCGCATGACCTTACAGATTAGATACGCATTACGATAAATCTGAAGTGACTCCAGAGATTTCATTGTGTAATTTTTGTGTACATTGGCCGTGATATGAAGAGAAAAAAAATACTGAGAACATATTTTGCAATACGTTTTAGTTAGTTTTGATTCTGTATGTTTAAGTTTGGGAGTCATTATCAGTATTGATTGATTGACGTGAGATTTCGTTGGGTAATTTTTGTGTACATTGGCCGTGATATAAAAAAAAATACTAAGAACATATTTTGCAATACGTTTTAGTCACTTCATTTTATACGTTTAAGTGCAGGAGTAATGACCGATATTGATTGATTGACGTGATATTTCATTGTGTAATTTTTTGACTTGAGATTTCAGTGTGTAATTTTTGTGTACATTGGCCGCAATATGAAAAAAATTCTGAGAACATATTTTGGAATACGTTTTAGTCACTTCTGATTCTTTACGTTCAAGTTCAGGAATCATTATCAATATATTGATTGACTGACTTGAGATTTCATTGGGTAATTTTTGTGTACATTGGCCGTGATATGAAAAAATAATAATATATTTTTCTATACTTTTTGTCACTTTTGATTCTGTACATTTAATTGTAGGAGTCATTATCTTAATTGTAGGAGTCATTATCAACATTGATTGATTGACTTGAGATTTCATTGACCGTGATATGAAAAAATACGGAGAACATATTTTGCAATACGTTTTAGTTATTTTTGGTTTTTACGTTCAAGTTTAGGAGTCATTATCAGTATTGACTGATTGACGTGAGATTTCATTGGGTAATTTTTGTGTACATTGGCTGTGATATGAAAAAAAAAATACCAAGAACGTATTCTGCAGTACGTTTTAGTCACTTAATTTTATACGTTTTTTTGATCAGTATTGATTGATTGACTGATATTTCACGTTTGAGAAGTGTACATTGGCGTGATAGGAAAAAATAATAACATATTTTCAATAATTTTTGTCACTTTTATCAACGTTTATTGATTCATTATCAATATTGACCTGAGATTTCATGGGTTAATTATGTACATTGGCCCTGATTGTGAGAAAATAATGAGACTATATATTGCAGTGCGTTTTAATCACTTTAATTTTATATGTTTAATTGCAGTAGTAATTATCAAACATTGATTGTATATGCTGTTAAAACCAAAACCAAAAAAAGTGAAATTTTTTGGGCTGAGTTTGAGATTTTTGGTTGTTAGGCATCTACTTTACATAAAGATAAATTTTTTGAGGATTTCTTCCTCATTAGTAAGCGCACCTGAATCAACATTCTTCAAAAGCAGTGGGTGTAGTGATACTCGGCTTGGGTATATTTTTTTCGTAATTATCAAGGCGTAACTTGGGATGGAGTGTGAGTCGTTATTTTGATCTAGTAATTATAAATTTGACGAGAAGTGACGTATAGCAGTCAATTCGAGTTCTCTCTCTCTCTCTCTCTCTCTCTCTCTCTCTCTCTCTCTCTCTCTCTCTCTCTCTCTCTCTCTAATTCCGTCAAAGTTACATTTTTGTTTAAATGGTAATACATCAGTTTCCCAACGAGAGTGGCTGAGATACAATACGTATGGGGGGCGGGGGGATAGGTAAGATATTACCATGTTCATTTAAAAATCAAGTGTCCCGTGAGAAGCAGTCAGCTGACTGCAGTGGGTTGCATCCGGGACCGGGAAGAGAAGAAGAAGAAGAAGAAGAAGAAGAAGAAGCGAGAAAAAAAAATGATGGTGATACACTTTGTGTTCAATTTTATACCACCAATTATTTTGAAGGGGGTTTGGGGAGGGGTTCTCGACGAAAATATTTCGTGAACTCTCTCTCTCTCTCTCTCTCTCTCTCTCTCTCTCTCTCTCTCTCTCTCTCTCTCTCTCTCTGTGTGTGTGTGTGTGTGTGTGTGTGATACCGGCAGGGCACTGAGTTACACATTCAGTAACGCTTACATAATGAACGGAGTTTCACCCAACTGGATTTTTCCGGTGGCGACTGTGCGTAAGAAGATTGATTTCTATGCAAATGAGCAGAACAGACAGACAGACAGATAGCTGCGCATGCACTGCAGGAAGTAACGCTAGTCGAGGTAAATGAGGAAGCCAAGTGTATGCTTCCTAGTTCTAAAGCAAAACAGTGTTGAATTGTTATTTTGGAAAAAGTCTTAGAAATGTTATTTGAGAAAATATAAGAAACGTTATTGAATTTGACGTTCCTTGGTAGCCACAAGCCTGCCTTTGAAAGAAAAACGCATTAAAATATTTTAAAAAGAATGATTACTGGGACAACTAATGTACAGTAGGCCCTAGGTCGTTAGGCATCTTTAGACTTTGCATAGGTCATGTCTTCCTAGCCAGACTTCTTGAGTATGTGGTGACTGTTGCATTTACCTAATTTTTAGTTTTAAAGTGAGTTGCTTTATATTTGTTGGTATTGAAAGCACAAACTCGGCACCTTTCCCAGTTTCGTGTAACGACCTTAACTATTATATTCTCTATCTTATTCTCTAGAATTTTTTTTTTATTTGTGCGTCATACAGGTAACATTACTACTTTATCTCTTACTTTAGTCAGTTTCACCTATGTAATTATTTCTGCTTTAGTCAATTTCACCTATGTAATTATTTGATTATTCTCTATCTTATTCCGTAACACTTTTTTTTATTTGTGCATCATCCACTCAGTATTACTACTTTATCTCCTGCTTTAGACAATTTTTCCTAGGTAATTATTTGATCAACACGTTTGTACTCTTACATGAATCCATTCAGTCTTTTCATATATCAAAAGCTTCCTAATACATTGCCTGCACCTCTGCGTCACACCAGACAATCACCTTCAGTCTTTGAGACCTTGATTTTTCCTTAGTTTATATATATATATATATATATATATATATATATATATATATATATTATATATAAATATATATATATATATATATATATATATATATATATAATATATATATAAAATATATGCATATATATATATATATTATATATCTGAATGTATGTGTATATTTATATATATGTGTGTGTGTGTGTGTGTGTGCGTGTGTATGTGTGTGTGTATGCAGCGTGAGAATTAGTAGGCCAAGAAACGTCGAGGTATGTAGAAAGGGTAAAAATATCCAGAGCAGGTGGAAGGAGGGATCAGAGTATATTAAGATAGTTTGGTCATGCACAACTAATGGAAGACGATAGATTGGTGAAAAATTTTATCAGCTGTTTTAGGGGAAAGGGAAGAGTAACGATTAGTAGTCTGAAGTTCATGATGTCCAGGAACCATGAAATTGCTTGCAATATAGCGGCGATTGGTTTCTTGTATGCAGGGGGTTTGATGTGCTGCTGAAGAGTCTTCTGTTTAGAGGAGTGAAACGTCTAATCATGTGGACATTTTCTGTAGAGTGAATTCATGCACGATTCAGAAAATTATAATCCCCATAGGGTGGTAGTGCCGTCAGCGCACCTCACGCGGTGGACTGTAGGCATTAATTAAGGTTCTTTGCAGAATTCCTTCGTCCCCTACCTGCAACCCCTTTTATTCCTTTTACTGTACCTCCGTTCATATTCTCTTGTCTCCCATCTTACCACCCTCCCCTAACAATTGTTTCTGTAACTGAGGTTTTCCTTCTGTTACACCTCTAAAACTGTATTCTGTGAGTTTCCTTTCAGCGCTGAATGACCTCATAGGTCCAAGCGATTGGTCTTTTATATCCCAAGTTTCAGAAAATTATAATCAAAGATGGCGTTTCCGGGTATGCGAGATTGAACAGAGGAAAGCCTCCGAGCTTCATCCGTCATTATTCTTGACAAAGCAGTAATGCCTGTTAAATGAAATGATGGTTATATTTATACACTAGGCAGAGTGTATTTATACACAAGAACACATGGGTGCTGTTTTGGCACGCAAGTGGGCCACTTAACAAATAACTGGGACGCTTATGAAGACATAAATCTCCAAAGTGGGTAAGGGGGTTAGCCTAACTGACATGGAGGTAAATTGATTGTAATCATTATTAACCATCATTCAGTTCTGCCTTTATATCCGAGTTGGCATGTGAAACAGTGAGCGTTGTTATTATTATTATTATTATTGTAAACAGAGAGAGCAGTAATGACATGGAAGGAAATTAATCGCAATCATTATTAATTAATATTGCGTACTGCCCTTACTTCCGGTTTGGTATGGGAAACACTAAGCATATAATTATTATTATTATTATTATTATTATTATTATTATTATTATTATTATTATTATTATTATTGGTTTCATTGAATATTATTGCTGCTTCAGCTGCATTTATTTTGTAGAAGACTTTTTCTATTCTCCTTATTGCGGACTTCTCTTCATTGGAGGTGCGTGCTAACAGCTCGCCTATATTTGTCATTTCATGGGGGAAAGCAAAAAATTAGGATTCTGCTTTTTATGAATTTTATACAGTTAGAATATTACAACTTATACAGTTGCTTATACACTTGTTGCCGCGACGTTTCGACAGACTATTCTGTCATTCTCCAGCGGGAGCTAGTAGAGGACTGGCAGGTTGCATAGGTCCTTCCGAATTTATACACGGGCTTCAGCGGGGGGTCATGGACTACGAATTTTGACTATTATTATTATTATTATTATTATTATTATTATTATTATTATTATTATTATTATTATTATTATTATTATTAAAAGAGACAGCAGTGTGGGTGACATGTACGTTTTGAATTATGACACCTATATTCACTTCTTTTAACTTTGCTACGTTCTTCCAAGGGGATGTTTCTCAAAATCTCACCAGAGTTCACATGGGAAATAAAAAATATTAGAGGCACTGAAGACTAGAGGTTTGTTGTGTCTTCACTATTTACAAAGGATCCGACGTGCCTCGTCTGTATGTACACATCCTGCCATTATCAGAGCAACTTAATACCAAGGGTGTATGTTGATTTAAAGGTTGAGCAGACCTTATGCCAGCACCGGTCATTGCCCAAAAATGGACCGTAATTTTGATACAGTGTTTTTGTAAGTGGCGTATGTGGACCTCTGGATTCTGACCAACCAAATGAGTTAAGTATACCTTAGTTTAACCAGACCACCGAGCTGATTAACAGCTCTCCTAGGGCTGGCCCGAAGGATTAGATTTATTTTGCTTGGCTAAGAACAGTTGGTTACCTAGCAACGGGACCTACAGCTTATTGTAGAATCCGAACCACATTAGAGCGAGAAATGAATTTATATCGCCAGAAATAAATTCCTCTTATTCTTCATTGGCCGGTCGGAGATTCGAACTCGCGGCCAGCAGAGTGCATAGCACATGCTGCAATATAGAGTAATGTCTTCAAACGGAATGAAAATAGTTGGTGTTAAAACATAGTAAGCCAATCGAGGATCCAGGTCAGGATTGGCCTTCAGGAACCAATCAGAGACCAGCAGGCTAACCCACAACCAATTTGTAAGTTTTGATAAAAACCAAGTCCAAAAATTTGACGTAGAATAGAAATTATTTTCCCACTTTCCATCGATTTCTGTATTGATATGGGAACGCCTTCCTGCAGTTTCCGAGTCATTAATTAATGAGTATCTGAAATGTTTTTTTTTTTTTAATTTGCATATTGGGATGAAATCTCTCTCTCTCTCTCTCTCTCTCTCTCTCTCTCTCTCTCTCTCTCTCTCTCTCTCTCTCTCTCTCTCTCATTAGTTCCTCCGTTTTAAGCTAAGCTAGCATATAACACCACGCAGTGATTATGCAATCTCTCGGTGAGAATAGATCGGAGCTGTGTCAGGACCCAAAGCCCCCAGTGTTTGTCCAAAACGAACTTGAAAGTATTTGACCCAGTTCCAAGAACATTTCCAAATGTCAGTTCTAAGGTTATTTTGCACGGAGTGCAGTCGTTGCACTGTTTTCTTAAGCGGTTATTTTCTTCCTCTCCGATGCCAGTGTTCTTACTTGCAAGAAGTAAATCGGTCCGTTTCTTATGGCTTTGGTTCCAAATTGTCCTTTTTTATTATTTTTTTTTTTTTATAGGTTTTGGCCTAGATTCGGAGACCGTTTTAGAAAGCCGTTTGCCTCGTGTATTGAAAAATAAGCACCGCTGAAACATAATTGCCTGAAATAAGTATTGGCATGGGAGACCGTTTTAGAAAGCCGTGTGCCTCGTGTACTGAAAAATAAGCACCGCTGGAACATAATTGCTTGAAATGAGTATTGGCATGAGGATTTTATTATAAGATACCGAATGAAGACGCTGGGAATGTGAATGTGAATTACTTTTAATACGGATAGCATAACAGTTTTGGCGCAGTATGACCAAGGATATTGCCAATGTGATTTTGTTTTGCTATGTGTAAACATTTTTTTAATGTTGGTTGTAGTATTCCATGTGTTTATGTTAGGATTTTTGACAGTTCCATAAGATATTTTTGAACAATAATTTTAAGGCCAATAAGATATTTTCCTAAAAACTGCAACAAAATCAACAACAACGTAGTAATAATAATAATAATAATAATAATAATAATAATAATAATAATAATAATAATAATAATAATAACAATTTGTTTAAAACATACTTCGGAATTTTTTCCAAATAGGTACACGCGATATATAAAAAAAAAGTAATAAAAGAGAAATTCCTATGTGAACCTTTCATGTGAACGCATGAACAGGCAATTGCCAGTAATCCTCTGTGAAGCGTGGCTCTCGAAAAACTATGCATATCTGACACATTTTAATGTTATTTTGGAATGGAGGTGAGTTCGTCATTTTCGTCTTATCACCTCTAGAATTTGATACTGGTTTCCTGTATGTTTTATTTTATTTTTTTTTTCAATACTGTCAACTTGCTCCTCTAGGAAAACCCGTGGATGTGGATACGTTCTCTTGTTATTTGTCATGCATATTGTTATTTATCATGTCCATTTCTCGTTCCACTGTACAAGAATGAAGAAACAAGAAAAAATGCGCCGAAGTTTTCTGTACGGCGTATAATCAAGGCCACCGAAAATATATCTACCTTTCGGTGGTCTCGGTATTATGCTATATGAGCCGCGGCCCATGAAACTTTAACCAAGGCCTGGTGGTGGCTTATCTTATATCGTTGCCAGAAGCACGATCATGGCTAAATTTAACCTTAAATAAAATAAAAACTACTGAGGCTAGAGGGCTACAATTGTTTATGTTTGATGATAGGAGGGTGGATGATCAATATACCAATTTGCAGCCCTCTAGCTTCAGCAGTTTTTAAGATCTGAGGGCGGACAAAAAAAGTGCAGACGGACAGACAAAGCCGGCACAGTAGTTTTTTTTTTTTTTTGCAGAAAACTAATAAGTTGGATTAGGTGCCGAGACAATTCATAAAACAGTTATTCTGTTGATAACATGTGCTGGTTTTTGGGACGTCTTTAACAACGTCTGATTCGGAGGAATTCACTCGTTTTGTAAAACTGAAAATATGTTCATTGTGAACCAGAAATTAGTAATAATAGTTTTACGAATTATCCACTCTCTCTCTCTCTCTCTCTCTCTCTCTCTCTCTCTCTCTCTCTCTCTCTCTCTCTCTCTCTCTCATTTGATTCTACTATCGTGCGGTTCGGTATAAGGAATTGATGCAGTCGGGAATAGGAATTGGCTAGTTAGGTTGAATTATTCATTATTCCAACTGGTTTTGTCCCGGAAGTAATAAGTTATTTAAATGTAGCTCCGCATCTTTGATGACATACTGTAGGTGAAAACTAGCTGCTCCGTCGAGCGGTAGTGATAAAAGAAAGTATATAAAAGATGTTTAAGAGAAAATTGACCGTGGTAGGTCAAGAAAAGATGTGGATCGTCACATGTTAATGAACTTTAACTTAAAGTTGATTTGAATAATAAATTTTAATAAATACTTGTGTTCAGATATCAAGGACAATGACAGAAGAGATAGTGATAATTTTTTTATAAATACCATTGATAGTAATGATAAAATCTGAGTGGCTCTTTCCTGTTTGTCCGCCCCGGGAGGGTAGGGGAGACATGACACATCCACCCTCCTCCTGTAAACCTGTTTGTCCGCCCCAGATAGGGGCGGGGTAGGTTAGGGGATCGGGAGGGTAGGGGAGACATGACACATCCACCCTCCTCCTGCAAACCTGTTTGTCTGCCCAAAGTTGGGGCAGGGAGGGTAGGGGAGACATGACACATCCACCCTCCTCCTGCAAACCTGTTTGTCTGCCCCAAGTTGGGGCAGGGAGGGTAGGGGAGACATGACACATCCACCCTCCTCCTGCAAACCTGTTTGTCCGCCCCAGGTGGGGGCAGGGTAGGTATAGGGGATCGGGAGGGTAGGGAAGACATGATGGGCAGCTCCGGGTCCCAGCGCAGCGCACGCCACCAAGCTCGTTTTTATATAAACCCCATTGATAATAAATTTATTTTTATTTATTCCATTTAGAACAGGTGATAAAATCGCGGAACAGGACAGGTGCGCCATTCCGAGGTTCATTGAGGTTCTGGTAAAAACGCTTTTCTCGGGATGTGTTTTGACTTTGTTACTTTCCTTTAATTAACCAGTGGTGAATTGGTTCGTTGTCATTTTATTTATTGACACATTTAATGACACTGATAATGGCCCAGTCCCTTTATTGACTTGTCATTTGGCTTTGTGATTTAAATGTCACTTTTTTTTCATTTGACCGTGTGTTTCAAATGGTACTTTTTTCATTATGCCATGTTTTAAATGTAACTTTTTTCATTTTATCATGTTTATAATTTCAATTTGTTTCGTTTTATCAGGTGTTTTAATGTAATTTTTAAATTTTACCGTGTCTTTTCAGTGTCATTTTATTTCATTTTAAATTTCAGTTCATTTAAAGTTTAACATGTCCTTTAAATATAACTTTTTCTCATTTTACATTAAGTTTTAAATGTCAGGTCTTTTAAAGTTTTACGACATCTTTTAAATGCCACATTTTTTTCATTTTACATTAATTTTTAAATGTCAGGTCTTTTAAATTTTACGTCTTTTAAATGCCACTTTTTTGTGGGCTTTTGTCATATGTCTACTGAATTTTGATTCCCTTCTTAGTTAAATGAATGTAAAGTGCATATTAAGTCACGTGATGCATTCATGTCAAGAAACAAAGGAAACGTTTACATTTTCTTGACGTAAGATTATTTTTTATTTATTTATTTATTTTATTTTTTTTTTTTTTTAGTTGGGCATCACGTCAATGAAAATAATTTGGGGTCATTCAAAGTTTTCCCGTAAATGCTTCTCGACGTTTGAAATGAGCAGATCCTCCCCCTCCCCCCCCAGAAAAAAATAGTTTTAAAAACTAGCAAGCGCTTAGCCTCGGATTTTAAATCCCGGGCAAACCAACAAGCGATAGAAATATTTTGTTGTGGAGAAATCCTTAATCCGCTAATCTGGAAGATTTTATGTCGTTTTTCAACATAGCAGAGTAATTAGTGATAGTTTCAAAACTTCAGTTTGCTTGTCTTTAAATTTTCAGTAGAGAATATAGGTATTTTTAAAAATTTTTTAAACAAAGTACAGTGCCAGATATCCTATATCTTTGTTGGGAGGTTTTAAATTCATTTTGGGTGTTCCAGAATAGCTTAGGAAGATTAATACTGCTCGGGGTATGATAAGACTTAACAAAGTACTTTTTATGGTTAAACACTGTAAAATATTATATTCTGCAGATACTTCAACCAGAATAAAGCTGTTTTATCCATATTATATCTTTATTCACTATAGAAATAATGAAATTGCTAGCTGATAGCATTATCGTAAGAACCCCGTACAGCATGGCAAAGCATGTGCTTCTTTGGTCGATCTTATGTAATACTTTCGGTTCTCACATATTCAATTCCCCTGCAGTCTGATAGAATTATCTCCCGTTGACTATTTTGATAAACCCTACAGTTGTTTGTCAACTCTAAAAAAACATTGTTTACATACTTGTTTTGGCAACAAGTTTAGAAAGTAGGCCTTTATGTGTTTACGATGCTGATAAGACGCTTCCAAAATAGCACATGCTTCGCAACGTGATTTTAGCCCCGCCCCTTTCGGGGCTTCGCGGCCAATCAGAGAAACGGTTTCCGCTCGTTTATCTCAATGATGCCAACTAGGATCTATTGCATTGCTGCTTAGGGCTTTAGGTGAGGCCGGATTCGGCTCTGCGACTGGGCCATTCATTTTCTCACAAAGCGTCGTTTATCTGATTTTTTATGTCCCCATTTTGCCCTGTTTGTTAAGTGGAGTGGGATTTCATGGCTTCGGAATAGGAAAAATTGTGGGGGACTTGAAACTTTTTCAGATACGTTCGTAATCGTTCAGGACATCCTGTCTGCTGTGGCTCGTTTTGGTGCAAAAGTACTCCTGGAGAGAGAGAGAGAGAGAGAGAGAGAGAGAGAGAGAGAGGAGTTGCAGTTCAGTCGTGACTTTTAGTTACTAGGGTGACAGTTAGATGTTATATGTTTTCATGTCCCCTTCTCTCTCTCTCTCTCTCTCTCTCTCTCTCTCTCTCTCACATACACAGAATACATATGTATATATTTATACACACACACACAAAGTCCATCGTCCCCTGTTACCATGGAACTTTCCTCTAGTACGTGTTCTTAGCTCTCAGTATCCCAGTATCTAAAGAATACCATTTCCTGTCACTTAAGAGAACAAACTCCTACATTGTCATTTCCCAAAGTGCCAAACCAGAGTCGGCCATATGCCCCTCTCCTTTCGCCTGATGTAATGTTACGGGGCCTGTTACCGGGATTAATAGAGTGTTACAACGGCAGGATTACGTAACGACTGAGAATCGAATCCTTCTGAACTCCTGCCGTGTCCATGGAGGATTTTCAAATACCGGAAGGCTCGTTTTGGCAGGAGCCCAAGAGGTGTGAGCAATTCAAGGTCGGCAACCTTTATGAAACTGACCTCTCTCTCTACCTTATATTTGATTCCTGTTTTTGGTGAACAACAATAGCCGGGAGTCGGCGGGGATGTTACATAATGTTGTCATCTCTCCTGGCCAGAGAGAGAGAGAGAGAGAGAGAGAGAGAGAGAGAGAGAGAGAGAGAGCGAAAAGCGGGATTCAGTCTTCATTCACCGGCATATCTCTCTCTCTCTCTCTCTCTCTCTCTCTCTCTCTCTCTCTCTCTCTCTCTCTCTCTGTGTGTGTGTTGTGTGCTTGAAAACAAAGTCAAAAGCTGATTTATTGCTAAATTATTGATTGATAAAAACGTGTTCCAGGGATTCATCTTCTTCTCCCTTACAAACACGTAAGACCAGAATATAGTGATAAACCTTTCCCTTCCCATTCTTTTCACAATCATTGGTGTTGTGATGCAATTGTTGCAGCTGGTTAAGTGTATAAATACGGGCATGGCGACTGGAGTGATGTCAAGTTGCCACAATCGAGAGACCACGGGATATACAGGCAATTTTGTACCCCTTGAATACCCGCATGATCGTGCCAGCGTTCAGGTGATTGGACAGGAGTGAGGAAGATTTCTGCCTGGCTTCTCTCTCTCTCTCTCTCTCTCTCTCTCTCTCTCTCTCTCTCTCTCTCTCTCTCTCTCTCCCCCTCCCCCTTCCCCCTACCAACTTTCCTCCTCTAGAGTAAAGTAGGAGGGGCTACGTCACGTTGCCTTACATGTGAAATGGCCCTGACTTTTAGGCAGAAGATTCTCTGAGCTTCTCTTACGGCATCGTCCGAATCTGTACTGACAGCACTGACATGTCAGTGATATCATTCACCTCGTTATGATGCCGTATCATTATTCAGGAGAATCTTCGATCTTCGATGCGTATTGAAAGAAGAGGCTTTGAAATTCGACAGCATGTTAAAATAGGAGAACGGGGGACCGGTCGCCAACTTTGCTAAAAACTGCCAGTTTGTAGGGTTCCATAGGTTCTCAGTGCGTGGTCCTGGAGCTTCGCTCATGCCCGTAGGATCTAAGCACGCGGTGCCCCACAGGAAGAGACCAAATGCATCGAAATGAGGCGAACTCTGTGCCACAGCAACCAGCTGATGCAACTCATCCCTCTGGCCGAACTTGTTGCATAACAGGGTAGAGATGCAGACGACAGATAGCACAGAGTTCAGCGTCCATTTATACATTCTAGTTTTCAGAATGCTTCAAAACAGGTCGTCGTTTATAACCTCTCGGGGAATTCGATAGAATTCGCTTGCACGTTATCATTATTCGCTAGAATGTGAAATCTACCCTGAAATTCGCGCAAAAATATTCCTTGTTTATGTTTCTGGGGCCTTGTGTCAGACTGGCGTGGCCAGATTACAGATCAGGGAGCTGGAAATCCTCCCTGTCTCTCCTCCTCTCACCTGAGAGATGCATCCTCCTGCGGCCTTTGTTTTCAATTTAATGTCTTATGTAACACCAGGTGGTTGTTATGAAGACTGATGATTTAAAAGCATGCTAAAGTAATCAGAGATGTAGAACGAATGTGTATTCCCTTAGTGGATCCTCAGTAGCTTTATCAACACAGAAAAATTAAAGAACTTAATCAAACAGGAATGTTTATGTATTGAACTGAGGATTTTGTGTAGGAGAGTAATTGTTTCATTCAGTCACAGGAAATTGTCTTTTAAGTTGTTTTCCACTGTTAGTGATACAGGTGGACTTCAGACGCAATAAATGACACGAGAAAATTCTGAAATTATGAATATTTCAGAATTTTCGTTTTGCTGGAATACATTTGACACTGGAATTTGCTGGTAGTTGTAGGCCTTCAGGCTTAAAAAAGATACATGTCTTTTGTATATGGTTGTTTGACATCAAAATAGGATGTACCTGGCAGTTATGTGACTGCAGAGAGTTGCAGTTGGTATTCTGTTCATTTGAGCACTTCTCAATAGGTTTGAAATTGTAGGGGGAACCCGTTCCACTTCGTAAGTGAAAAATAACTTTTCATTAGGATTCAAATATTGTTTCGTCTTGTTAAGCTGAATATGCATTTATAAGAGAGAGAGAGAGAGAGAGAGAGAGAGACTAAAAAAATAAAGAAAAAATCTCTCCATCACTATCTGAATTTGAAACTGTTAATATACCTTAGACATATTCAAGATTGTCTCGAGTCTGTCTCTAGTTAAACATTGTATAATCGTATTGGAAGAAGAAATATTCAGTTAGGTTTAATTTTCTTAGGCAGGACCTCTAAATTGGATTAAGGGCAACGATGATAAGGCATAAAAGGGCCTCAAGGACTAATGTCCTACGGCTCAGCTGCGGTCCTATCCTATAAATAGAATCAGTTCAGGAAGGAACAGGAAGCTAGTTCTAACATGACCCTATTTTTTAATCTACTCTCTCTCTCTCTCTCTCTCTCTCTCTCTCTCTCTCTCTCTCTCTCTCTCTCTCTGTTGCTGTGAAATCTTTAGACCTTTAGATATAGAATTAATCTCTTGGATGCATTTCGCCGAGTTGCACTTTCTCTCTCCGAATTTCTTATTGTATAACCTCAGAAATGTTCTTTTACTTTGAAATCCTTAGATTTGTAGATATAGACTTAATCTCTTGGATGCATTTGGCCGAGTTGCATTCTCTCTCTCTCTCTCTCTCTCTCTCTCTCTCTCTCTCTCTCTCTCTCTCTCTCTCTCTCTCTCTCTGTTCGATTTTCTTATCTAATAACCTTGGAAATTTTCCGTTAACTTTGCTCTCTCTCTCTCTCTCTCTCTCTCTCTCTCTCTCTCTCTCTCTCTCTCTCTCTCTGTTCGATTTTCTTATCTAATAACCTTGCAAATTTTCCGTTAACTTTGCTCTCTCTCTCTCTCTCTCTCTCTCTCTCTCTCTCTCTCTCTCTCTCTCTCTCTGTTTGATTTTCTTACCTAATAACCTTGAAATTTTCAGTTAATTTTCTCTCTCTCTCTCTCTCTCTCTCTCTCTCTCTCTCTCTCTCTGTTCGATTTTCTTATCTAATAACCTGCAGATTTTCCGTTAACTTTCTCTCTCTCTCTCTCTCTCTCTCTCTCTCTCTCTCTCTCTCTCTCTCTCTCTCTCTCAGAGTGTCAGTGGAATGTTCTCGTACCTCTGTTGTTAAGCCGGTCTGGGCTACCCCATTCGTCCTGCCGAGCCGCGTCAGATCCCATAATAAAGGTTACAAAGGCGAATGGATGTAAAAGTATTGTAAGACGAGATTTGAATCTTTACTGCTCTCGCAGTCTGGTTAGCAACTCCCGTCGCTCTCATGAAAGTCTCGTTAGTCTCTTAGTTTCTTCGCTTTCCCGAGTTTTTGTTGTTGTTGGTATACTGAGTGGATTTTGATAATTTACTTGATTTTTTTTTCTGTATTTATTAATTTGTTTACTTTTATTTTTCTTGGTGTATTTCCCTCTACCTTCTGTTACTTCTGTCTTATGACACACTACACACACACACACACATACATATATATATATATATATATATATATATATATATATATATATATATATATATATATATATATATATATATATATATATATATATATATATATAGCTTCTGCAGTCTTTTCCATTTCCCAGTCAGTTTGTATCAGCAGTAAGAATCAACTACTCCCCATTCCTTTGACAACTCGACCGAAGTCCCTAAGGAATTAAAGGAATTCTCCACATCCAAGTGAAATTTGAACTATGCCGGCCAGTCAGCAGAATTGGGTCGTTCAGCTGAATAGTATCCAGTGCAGGTTCGAAGCCCCACGGTGGAAGGAAGGGGTTTTCATTAATTTCCCTCGGGGTCTCGAAGTTTTCAGTGTAGGATGTATCCATCCATGTTTCTTTTGAATGAGGGAAGTTGAAGTACTGGAGGGCATTACGTTACATTGCAATATGTATGCACAGTATATGTATGTATACTAATTGTGGGTATGTATATGTATATAATATATATACACACATATATATAATATTTACATATAAATTTATATTGAAATATATATTTATTTATTATAATATATATATATATATGTATGTATGTATGTATGTATGTATGATACATAGTTCACAATTATTTCACGATTCATTTGAGTTGTATGCTTTCGCTGTATACGCGCGCGCGAATTTATCCAAAGACTAGTTCGTCTGTTGCTTGCTACCGAAATAACAATCTTTTCAATTTCTTTGATAATATCATTGGCACCCTGATTGTATCTGTTGCCAACGTGACAACATCATATAATCAAGAACTCGAGATTTTGATAAAGAAATGGTGTCTGTAGACAAAGAACAAATGAACGTTTCTTAACTATTACCAAGCAGAGAACTTAAACTCTAACTCAATTGGATCGTAAAATGTGAACTATGCCTGTAAAAAAGCATAAATAACTTGGGTACGACATTGTGACAGCTGGTGTTAGTTTATGATCTTGAAAAGGTCAGGATTGAGTGGAGAGAGAGAGAGAGAGAGAGAGAGAGAGAGAGAGAGAGAGAGAGAGAGAGAGAGAGAGAGAGAGTTGCTATTATGATTTAATTTATCTCAGAATTACGATCAGAAGGGACAAAGATATTTTTCTCTTTATTAAATAAAGATGATAAAGTTTAAATTATCACAAAAATTGCACCATGTTCATCCGATCTTGAGAAATAATGTTAAGTACAACCTTTATACACATACATACATACATTCATACATACATACATACATACATACATACATACATACATACATACATATTCTTCATATTCTTGGCAGAAGTTTTCTCTTTGAACCTTGGGAAATAATGTTAGGTACAACCTTTATACACATACATACATACATACATACATACATACATACATACATACATACATACATACATACATACATACATACATACATACATACATACATATTCTTCATATTCTTGGCAGAAGTTTTCTCTTTAAACCCGATTTAGTTTTCAAATATTAATCCCTGATGTATTACCATTCTTACCATAATATAAATGCATCTCTTTCCAGACGTCTTCCCCACTATTTCATCTAGTATTTTTTAAAGAATTTCTTATATTTCAAGCTATGGGAATTGTTATTTTTATATTTGTTCACAAAAAAGAAGTCACGTTCATTGTTTTCATTCAGTTAACTCCTTACTTCCTCTGTTTCTCTGTCATTTCCCAGAACTTAATGCAGCTCTCCTTTTATTCATCCCCGTAGGTGGGTAGTACCGTCAGTGCACCTCATGCGGTACACTGTAGGCATTACTTAAGGTTCTTTGCAGCGTGCCTTCGGCCCCTTTCGTTCCTTTTACTGTACTTCTTTTCATATTTTCTTTTTTCCATCTTACTTTCCACCCTCTCCTAACAATTGATTCATAGTGCAACTGCTTTGAGGTTTTCCTCCTGTTACACCTTTCAAACCTTTTACTGTCAGTTTCCGTTTCAGCGCTGAACGACCTCATAGGTTCCAGTACTTGGCCTTTGACCTAAATTCTATATTCAATTCAATCCTTTTATTCGGCATTGTCATTCTTGGGTGTCGTTTCTCATTTTTATCCGTGGCTGTAAAACGCGGTACGTTTTCAGCTTTTCCCCAAAGGCAAAACAGCTGTGACAGCAGCAATAGCAGCGGCCCCGAAGAATTTCCGACGCAGCCCATAATAAAACGTCTTATTACCTCACGAAGATTGCGCTCTGCGAAAAAAAAAAAAAAAAAAACGCGGAAAAACGCCACGCACCGGCAGCGACAGCAACCATTTCGGTCCGGGCCCAAGCTTGGAATTATGTAATTGCAGGCAGTCTTGGATGCGTGAAGTTTGTTGCTTGTCTTTTTTTTATTTTTTTCTTGGGTGTGTTTGTCCCGGAATCTCGGTTTTGATTAAGACGCAGATAACGGTTTGATCTCTGGTCAGAAATGCAAGGACACGATTCAGCAAATCGTTTGTGGCAATTCGGTGTTTTATCTCCATTAGACATCGACTAGCCTGCTGCGGTATTCACAGACACACATACATATATATGTATATATACTGTATATATATATATTTATATATATATACATTTATATATATATATACAGTATATATATATTATATATATACCTTTTTTATAGTAGGAATTTTTTACACAATGTAAACAGACTATATCAGTATCAAACCATCAACCCATTTCAACACACACAAACACACACATGTACATATGTGTGTGTGTATGTGATATATATATATATATATATATATATATATATATATATATATATATCATATATATATATATATATATATGTGTGTGTGTGTGTGTTGAATTGGGTTGATGGTTTGATACTGATATAGTGTGTTTACATTGTGTAAAAAGTTTCTACCAAAAAAAAGGTCTTCCTTTCGTAATGGAGCATTGTTTCCGTTTAAATCTTATTTTGATAGTTTTTTTTTTCCGGAGAAAAGATAGCTTGTTATATAATTGTGAGCATTAAGATAAGAGAGAGAAATTTAGTTTTGTTTGGTCACTGCTGTGATGTAAATTCATAGCACTGGCTCTGAGAGAGAGAGAGAGAGAGAGATTTGTATTACTGGGATAATAATGTATATGGATAATTTTACTAACCAAAAATTAAAAAAGCAAAAGTCATACACACATAAGCAGTTGCGTGTAATTTTTTGAAAAAATTAATTTTTGTTTTACAGAATGACTCTTGATTAAATTGACGGCTGTGAAGGAATAACGGGATAATTACAAATGACATTTAAGCTTGACCTAAAGAGCACGTCAGTGCATCTCATGCGGTGCGCTGTAGGCATTACTTAACGTTCTTTGCAGTGTTCCTTCGGCCCCTAGCTGCAACTTATTTCATTCCTTTTACTCTACCTCCTTTCATATTCTCTTTCTTCCATCTTACTTTCCTTAACCCTCTCCTAACAAGTTGATTCATAGTGCAACTGCGAGGTTTTCCGCCTGTTACACCTTTCAAACCTTTTACTGTCAATTTCCGTTTCAGCGCTGAATGACCTCAGAGGTCCCAGTGCTTGGCCTTTGGCCTAAATCTTATATTCAATTCAGTTCAACCCAACTTCATCGTGAGATAAACATTAAAATTCCAAGTATGGCATTTGTAGTTGAGCCGTTAACAATCAGCTATCCACAAACAGCGTTTGATATGAGGGATGATAATCCCTTCCAAATATCACTTGAGATCCTCAAGTTACTGTTTCAGTATGAACAGGGGACACGTGAGTGTGAGTTGATTGCAGTTGGTCGTAAATTGTTCAAGTTCTGTAAATGGTCTGAATTGCAAGCAGACTACATTTAGTGTGGACGGATACACTTATTTGTCGATGAATGAAAGATTTCTCTTCTTTTTCTTAAAACAAGTACTGGCAAGATTCACTTGATTTGAGAATTGTTACTAGATTTTTCATGGTCCAGCTGTGATTCTCGAATGTTCATAATTATAATTTTACAATGTGGTATTGTTTCTAGTTTTATTTACTTAGTCTGGCATAATATCGGATACGGCTGTACAGTTCTTATCAAGCTCTCAGAATGGCAGAATTGAGAATCAGGGTACTGAGTTCAAGGGCTTGGTGTGAATGACATTCAATTCCGGTGCAACTTGGAACAGGCGAACTACTATTTTTTTTTTTCTTCTCTCTTTTTTTCTTCTCTCTCATCATAGTAAAAAAAAATCAAGATATACCCTTTTAGAGTAAATAACCAAGAAAGATAATAGTAATTGTAATGGACGTGTTTCCTCGCGTAATGGCTTCCTTGGCCGTAAAACAGTTCTTTTCCTTCCCCATCTCCTGTTGTGCTGCTTTTAAGCCTCCGCTAGATACGGCCGTTTGTTTGTACTGAAGAGCTGCATATTAAAAATTACGACCCAGGAAGGTTTTCGATGCAGGATAAAAGCTGTGTAAAAACTTCATTCCTAGTGGGGATGGATTTCCTTGAACATTGTAGTATTTGCAGGGAAGGTTAACCTGTATTTGTAATTTATATACACGGGGATATTTCCAGTCGTTTTAGCTATGCATATCAAAAGAAGGTTAGCCTGTATTTGTTATTCATATACACGGGGATATTTCCAGTCATCTTAGCTATGCATATCAAAAGAAGGTTAGCCTGTATTTGTTATTCATATACACGGGGATATTTCCAGTCATCTTAGCTATGCATATCAAAAGAAGGTTAACCTGTATTTGTTATTTATATACTCGAGGATATTTCCAGTCGTCTTATCTATACATATCAAAACCAAGGCAGTGGTCTATGCCAGTCTACTAAGTTCATTGACGTTCACCTTCTAGAGATGAGCAGAATATGTAGCCTACCTCTCTTAGCCTTCTCTCAAGTCTGTAAAAAGTTTTCTAAGGTTAACAAAATTCTGACGCGGATGAAAGTAATGAAGATAAATTGGCGATATTTGAGAAACTTCACAGTGCTAGTTCAATCTTGGCAACAATATTTAGGATCGCTTTTATTTATACTTTTAGATACATATAACTTTAGCGTAGGTTTGAGGTCAGATATGTGGTTAATGTTATTTGATTGCCCAACCCGTAAAGATCTGAAGTAAGATGTATTTATGATTTTGACATTTTTGCTGATTTTTGAGATATATCAGAGTTTGTGCCCCCAAAAAAAAAAAAAATCTTAAAATTTTCCAAGACTCTGTCGTGATGAAGGTAACTAATGAGTCCCTAGATATGTCTGATATTTCTGAGAACCTTAATTACAAATGTAGGTTTAAAAATTTATGCCCCCCCCCAAAAAAAAAAAAAAAAAAAAAAAAAATCTTTTAACTTTGTAAGACTCAGACATGATGATGGCATTTATCGAGAGTCCTAGATGTATTTATTTCGGGGAACCTTAATTACAAATCCAGGTTTTTGCCCTAAAATGGAAAACTGTGGTATCTACAAAATTTTCGAAATTGAGATATGCCACCTGTTGGGGGCGTGAAACACTAATACAAAAGTTACTGCAGTTTCGGAATGATTCTTCAATGCTTTACTTAAGGGGTCCCATTTGCAGTATCTGCAGAATCAGTAGTAAGGCAAGGGAAAATTGCAGTATGCCAATTTTCTCAGTTCTGTATTTTTGCAGATACTGCAGTCTTCCAATTTAGGGCAGTTTTGGCATCGGAACACACCACTCTTGATACGTGCCTCAGAGGTCGGGTGCATTCAGCTACTTTTTCGCACCTCTAGGCGAGAAAAGCGTCAACATCCCCGCCTCTGTTTTTTGGCTAGATATAACCGAGGACCTTGGATATAACCTCGGATGTATCTGTGGTATGTAGGTCAAGGGAAAGAATTTCCCCTTTATTATCTCTTCGTTATCCCCCTCCTTCGTTAGTCGTTTGCACTTTCCTTTGTTTACGTGTCCTTAGAAGGGGAGGCCATTTCAGTTTCATTGGATTGCAGGGACGGAAGGTTCATTAAACTTTTTTCCGAGTCTGGGGACGTGTGAAATGGATGGTGCTACAGTACTGTCTTTTGTGTCTAAAGCTTGACATTTGGAAGTATGGGAAACAGCTGTGAGATTTTGGGGTCTGTGGTTTTTGTGTTTTCAGTGTGTAACTCTTATTTATCTAAGCAATTGTACGATTAATCTTGCTTTCTTCTTGTTTCCATTTTTTATATATATATATATATATATATATATATATATATATATATATATATATATATATATATATATACATATATATATATATATATATATATCATATATATATGTGTATATATCTATATGCGTGTATATATATATATATATCTGTATAAATATATGTGTATATATACATACATATATATATAGATCAGTTTGTAGCGTTCATAGAATTTAGATGTTACCATGTTAGTAATACTCACTGGTCCGGTAAGATCATTCATGAGCTATGTTGCAAAAAGCCACTTCGCAAATCTCCCCCCCCACACTCCTTGTTGCACAGTTACCTTCTCAATAATGCAGATATATTTGCACAAATGTCCTTCCGCGCACAGACAGCCCTGGCTGTCGCCTTCACTGCCTGTTTCCTGTGAAGAAGAGGTCAAGCGTTTGTGCTTGCTTTCCCGAGGCTGTTAATGTTACTGGTTAGAAGACCAGCAGTGTTATAAAGTATGCAGTGCCGTTTGCCTCAAGGTGAATTTAATTTGAAAGGTAATGTTGCGTCTTAGGAAAGTCATATCCTGAAGTGTTTTCCATGTTGACCAGTGAATATTCCCGACTTCGGGGCTGAAAGTAAAATAACATTTGCTAATAACTTTGTGATTGAGGAGATAGGTCACAGACAATAACACAAACAAAGAGGACCAGCGAGGGAAATAGTGGAAAGTGATACCCTAAACATTTGTTCTTAACCTGGGGTACCTGTACCCCAAAGGGGTACAAAACCGTAAACCTGGGCGTACGAGACATGATAGCCAATGCAATGGTACTGTATATTTACTTTACTGTATATTTATCTTATGTTTGTATTGTATTTATATTGGATGGGGGTACGAGAACACTTTCTGAGATATCAAGGGGTACTGGCACTGAAAAAGGTTAAGAACTACTTGTAAAGAAAAGGACAGGCATCAGACCCAAAATTTGTTGAATGTTCGAAACAGGAAGAGGATCACTGAGGGGAAACTGTTAGGATATCAGAAGGCATTACTTGAGGTTCTTTACAGAGTACCTTCCTTAGTCCCCCTAGCTGCAACCCCTTTCATTCCTTTTATTCTACCTCTGTTCATATTCTCTTTCTTCCATCTAACTTTCCACCCTCCCCTAACATTAGTTTCAGAGTGCAGCTGCGAGGGCTTCCTCCTGTTACACCTTTCAAACAGTTTTACTCTAAATCTCCCTCTCGGCATTGAATTACCTCTTAGGTCCCCAACGCTTGGCTTTTGGCTTAAATTTTATATTCCGTTCGAGCTGGGAACAGTGATAAGTCATATCCTAGAGAAAAGGATAAAACAGTTTTACTCTAAATCTCCCTCTCGGCATTGAATTACCTCATAGATTCCAAAGCTTGGCTTTTGGCTTAAATTTTATATTCCGTTCCAGCTGGGAACAGTGATAAGTCGTATCCTAAAGAAGTGGATAGGCATCAAACCCAATATTGTTAAATGTACGTAACAGGAAGAGGAAACTAAACGGGTATCTGTTAAAGATATAAGGTGGTGATCAGTTAGGACAATCTTATTATAGGTACATGGAAAAACGGGTTGTATTGCAAAGTTCACTAACGGCTGGGAAGATATCACCGTATAGTATCGTGTGTCTTGAGAGAGAGAGAGAGAGAGAGAGAGAGAGAGAGAGAGAGAGAGAGAGAGAGAGAGAGAGAGCTGCTGCCGGTAGTAAACAGACACCCGAAGTGAAAGATACGGAAGTGAATATGCTGACAAGATGGATAGAGGGGAATATTTCTTGTTTTTCTTCTAACACGGTTGTATCATTTTACCGTGTAATGTGACTCTCTCTCTCTCTCTCTCTCTCTTTGTGAAATAAGCTGTTACACATATTCTTTGTAAAAGTGGCGATGACAAACTTTGCATCGACTCGGGTTACCAGTCTTAAACCCCCTCTCTCTCTCTCTCTCTCTCTCTCTCTCTCTCTCTCTCTCTCTCTCTCTCTCTCTCTCTCCTGTGCTACCATCCTTTTCCCCTTTCCTTAATCCCTGTTTTTCTTCCCCAAATAGAATTATCCTATTTGTGCAGTAGACTCTCCCGGTGACTGCCAGGCCACTTGCCTCTAATACATCAGAAGTTTTCCACTGTTGAGGGGCAAGTCCCACGTTAATGCAATCCGCCCGTCCCGTAAGGGCCACAATGCCGTTGAGTTGTGGTCTATTACGGGCCTTACTGCTTCTGCCTACAAGGGTTTATAAGATTATACGGTCGGCTACAAGTAATGCTCGTAAAGTGCCTTTCCTGGGATGACGGCTAAATTGTATATATATTTTTTCCCCTCCTGTTTTCTTGCTGTAGAGGCTCAGTGAAGCTTCTGGTAACTCTGACGCTTCTGGTAGCTCTGAAGCTTCTGGTAACTCTGAGGCTTCTGGTAACTCTGAAGCTTCTGGTAACTCTGAGGCTTCTGGTAGTTCTGAAGCTTCTGGTAACTCTGAAGCTTCTGGTAACTCTGAAGCTTCTGGTAACTCTGAGGCTTCTGGTAACTGAAGCTTCTGGTAACTCTGAGGCTTCTGGTAACTCTAAGCTTCTGGTAACTCTGGGGAGCGTGTGCTTGAAGCATTAACGAAAGACAGTTAGTTGTTGGGGGGGGGGGCTTGGGTAAGTTTTAACCTCGTAGAGGAAAAAGAAAAATTAATCAAATTAAAGCAATCAAAACAAAAGTAATAACGATAATAAATAAAAAACGAAACTGAATGCAGCAATGTAAAAAAAGTAGAATAAAAAAGGTAAGAATGATCTTGGTTTTCATTTGTAAAAAAACTTGTTTATTTTATATAAAACAAAATTTTTTTAATATGAAGCTTATGTGGTAGCAAATAAGGAAAACAAATATGCTAAACACAGTGAAGAAAAATAATGAATAGAAATTTAACCGAGGGAGAAGCAATATGCCAACCCTTCAAAATAGGGAAGGGCTTCAAAACCACTGAAAGCAGAATCCGTGCCGTGCCCAAGTACTTTTCCCAAACGACACCACTTAAGGGCGTTTTTGCCCTTTTCCCCCCCTCTATTGTTCGTTTAAAAACTGGGATAGTTCACTTATTTTCAATGGTATCAAGATGAATCTTTATGTAGAGATATTGTCGTGATTTTGAGTTATTTAAGTAAGCTGAAGGGTGTGTAGAAAATTTAAGTAAATTGGACCCAAGTTAAAGCGAAAAGTAATATAGACCCCAGAGAATGAAGAGTAAATAGACAAAAATTGAAAATCACATGGCTTCACTTTTTAGTAGTCTGTAAAAGAAAACTATTGTGCCGGCTTTGCCTATTCGTCCGCACTTTTTTCTGTCCGCCATCAGATCTTAAAAACTACAGAGGCCAGAGGGCTGCAAATTGTTATGTTGATTATCCACCCTCCAATCATCAAACATACCAAATTGCAGCCCTCTAGCCTCAGTAGTTTTTATTTAATTTAAGGTTAAAGTTAGCCATAATCGTGCTTCTGGCAACGATATAGGATAGGCCACCACCTGGCCGTGGTTAAAGATTCATGGGCCTCTGCTCATACAGCATTATACCGAGACCACCAAAAGGTAGATCTGTTTTCGGTGGCCTTGATTATACGCTGTAGTGGCTGTACAGAAAACTCGATTGCGCCGAAGAAACTTAGGCGCATCTTTTACTTTTTGACATTGAGATTGAAGTTATCGACACTGAAGAATTTGTCACAAGATTGTACGAGAAACATAAGGGTTTCAGGTTCCCAATTGTTGATTGCTCCTTTTAATGGAGCAGTGTTCCCAAGAAACAAAGTGAAGTTTTTATTTCACTAGTTATTCTTTATAGTCACGCTTGCTTGCAATATCACTGTTTTGTTAATGATGAAAGACTACTGGTTGTAGAAAATATTAAAATTATCATGTAAGAATATGACGAAAATTTACTGTGGTAAACTGTCAGAGATTTAGCCAGCGAATGCAATTAAGACTATACATATATATATATATAATGGAGGTTATCCTCTTGAAAATTTTGATTATATTCATAATTTTTATTATATTCATAACTCACCCAATTAGAACCTTATCTTCTCTACAGGGACACAGAATAGGAAGACAGAGTACAACTTCAGTACCATATTACCCATTTACTTGTTTAGTTTACTAGTAAGGTTTTGCGTTTCCATATATTAAAACACCAACTGTTCCACCCATCCCCTGTACTTCCGCAATATCCGTGGTCTTCGGAACGCGATATACAAGGAAAATCCAAGGTGCCACAGATTTCTGGCTGATGACAGGTGTGGCCTCATAAAATCGGTCGTTTCCTTATGCCCAATATTGATGTTTTGACTGGGGATTAATTTAATTAGTTCTCAAGTTTATACTCAGTCTATTTCGGCATTATTTAGTTCTCAAGTTTATACTCAGTCTATCTCGGGACATTTGTCTCGTCTCCATTAAACCTTGCCCCGTGACAAATGTTTAACCGCGTTCTGTCCAGCTTGTTGCTGTGCATCTGTTATCACGTATACTCTGACATTGCTGGGGACTACGAAAGAACGCAACACTCGGAAAACATCCGTTTTAGTAAACGAATATAATAGGTTGAACCGAGGTCCCACCGAGACTCGAACTCGGATTGTTGGATTCAGAGTCCAAAGTGCTAACCATTACACCATGGGACCGATGTTGCAAGGTGCAACAAATTGAGGCTGAACCGCTTCTCCTGTCCCACGCTTTTGCATATTGGTATGTGGTGGATTTGATTGAATATTTCTTAACTTGGATGATTTGATAGATTATGAGATGTGTGATATAAGATTTGCCTCTCTCTCTCTCTCTCTCTCTCTCTCTCTCTCTCTCTCTCTCTCTCTCTCTCTCTCTCTCTCTCTCTCTGATATGTGGTGGATTTGACGGAATATTTCTTAGAAATTTGTTAGCATTATTCTTAGATAAGCTTTCTCTCTCTCTCTCTCTCTCTCTCTCTCTCTCTCTCTCTCTCTCTCTCTCTCTCTCTCTCTCTTACTGAATATTATTCCTTAATAATTTGATGGTATTATGAGATACAGTATGACACGATAATGTAAAGATTTACCTCTCTCTCTCTCTCTCTCTCTCTCTCTCTCTCTCTCTCTCTCTCTCTCTCTCTCTCTCTCTCTCTCTCTCTCTCTCTCTCTCTCATATGTGGTGGATTTGACGGAATATTTCTTAGAAATTTGTTAGCATTATGAGATATGATACGACAGATATGAGCTTTTCTCTCTCTCTCTCTCTCTCTCTCTCTCTCTCTCTCTCTCTCTCTCTCTCTCTCTCTCTCTCTCTTACTGAATATTATTCCTTAATAATTTGATGGTATTATGAGATACAATATGACACGATAATATGAGATTTACCTCTCTCTCTCTCTCTCTCTCTCTCTTACTGAATATTATTTCTTAATAATTTGATAGCATTATGAAATATACTATATGACGCGATAATATGAGATATGAGACCTCTCTCTCTCTCTCTCTCTCTCTCTCTCTCTCTCTCTCTCTCTCTCTCTCTCTCTCTCTCGCTGTTTTTTGAAACATCTCACCCTATCGTCTTCCACCAGAAGGTCACAGAAATAAGCAAAGAACAAGTGAACTTACGCATTAGATATTTTCTGCATTAATTTAAGGGTATAGCCTTTCTCAAAGCCACGCCGAGTTAGTAAATATTTATTCTGAATGAAATATTTATTCTTAGTGAAATATTTATTCTTAATGAAATATTTATTCTTAATGGAATATTTATTCTTAATGGAAATTTATTCTTAATGGAATATTTATTCTTAATGGCATATTTATTCTTAATGGAATACTTATTCTTAATGAAATATTTATTCTTAATGAAATCAAGCTCGACATCTTAGCCCATACAACACGCGTCTGTTACACATATTCTGCCAAGTTTCAAGAAAAAAAAAATCAATTTATTTTAGTCTGCAGCATAACGTTGCCATGATGGCGAGGAAATTAACTCACACCTCATATTTAGTATTTATATCTCTGATGTTATCTCATAGATCTGTTCTATGGTTTTTTATTTTTTATATTTTATTTATTTTTTTTTTTTAGAAACCTTTTTTAGCAATGGTAAGTTTCAACATTATCCCACGAATTACTTTCATTATTGTGATACATTTACAAAAAATAAGGAAACACTTAAATAGTTTTCACTTTTATGATTTTTGCATCGGATAGTTATGCTGAGTTTGGCTCTACATTAGCAAATAAACTTCTCACAAACTTAACAAACTGCTGTGATTATATTATTCTTCCAATTTATAAGTAGCGATAATATTTTTTTTTGTACTGAACCTTATTTTTTCATATATGTAGGGAGATGATTTTTCCTGATAGAAAATATTGATAAACTTTTCAAGAAAAATAGAAGTATGGATAACAGCAGAACGTAGAGGTTGACGAAGGAATAGTTAGTGTTTTTAAATAAGCTATTTTATCACTTCCACATTCTCAGTCTGTTGTGCTGAAGAGACCATGATATGGAGATAAAGTATATAATATATATACATATACATACACACACACACAAATGAAACCTTAAGTTCTCAAGGTTGAATTTCGATCCTTGAACCTTGACTTTAGACTTTCTCTGTTCAGCCTTTTTGCGACAATCAGACATCTACTCACATAACGGCGAAGTTACTTAAGAGCCAAGCATTCCCAAGCAGAGGAAATGCAGTTATTTTCAGGGGGCAAGCGCGTTTCTTGGAATGTTCATAAAGTGCAGGTATTTGGTAAACACTGAAGCCCTGTAAACAAAGTGCTTCGGGCTCGTTGGAATTTTTATAGCATATTCTTCTCTTCTTATTCATTTCCGGAGGCTGGTAATGTAGATTTGCAACTTGAGAGCTTTGCTCACCAAAGCCCTTTTTTGTTATCAGCGAGCAGTTGTTATAATGGATAAGTTTGGAAGCGTGAGTTTTGTCTGTCGTATTCACTCATGAATGTGAATGAGTCGTATTCGCGAACGAATATGATTCATATTCAGAATCATATTCGTGATCAGTTCATGGTTGATTCAGGTTCATATTCATGATCATGATTGAATCAGAATCATGTTCATGATCATGAAGAAATGAGAATCATATTCATGATCAAGTCCATGAATGAATATTATTCATATTTAGATTCATATTCATGATCAGTTCATGATTGAATCAGAGTCATATGCATGATCATAAGTTAATTACAGTCATACTCATGAATGAATCAGAGTCATATTCATGATCATATTCATGAATGAATATGATTCATATTAATGATCATATTCATGAATGAGTATGATTAATATTCTTGATGATGTTTATGAATGAATTAGGATTATATTCAGGATCATATACATGAATGAATTAAAATCATAGTCATGATTATATTCACGAATGAATCAGAATCATATTCATGATGATATTCGTGAATGAATCATAATGATATTCATAGTGATATTCACGAATGAATAGTGTCATATTCATTATTCAGAATCACAGTCATACTCACAATCATATTCACGAGTGAATATGAATCTGAGTATTGCCTTAAATATTGAGAAATTTATCAAATTCTGCTAAACACCCTTCAGAAATTTTAAGATTTATATGGACATATTTTGTACGGCTATCTTAATTAACTCTCAATATCGTAATGAAAAAAAGCTTCGTACATTTTTCGTTTTCTGTAAAAGAAAATTATTGAGATGGCTATTAATCTGTTTGTCCGCACTTTTTCTGTCTGCCCTCAGGTCTTAAAAACTGCTGAGGCTAGAGGGCTGCAAATTGGTATGCTGACCATCCACCCTCCAGTCATCAAACATACCAAATTGCAGCCCTCTAGCCTCAGTAGTTTTTATTTTATTTAAGGTTAAAGTTAGCCATGATCGTGAGTCTGGAAACGCAACAACGGGCCACCACGGCCGGCTGAGAGTTTCATACAGCATTATACAGAAAACTCGATTGCGCCGAAGAAACTTCGGCGCATTTTTTTTACTTGTTTAATAGGAAGTCTAATTATTCCGTAAATCAACCACCCATAATTGCTAGCGAACTCAAACCGTATCCTAGAAGCGGTGCCAAAAATAATGCGCTAACCTTGTTTCTGTCTGGCGTTATCACTAATAATGCTTCGCAAGCACCAAAGGTAATTACTCATTAGCTCATTTAGCCTTCATTGCCTTTATGAGACTATGAGAAATTATAGGCGGCTTGTAACTAGGTCATTTTTTTTTTCTTGATTTTACTGGTTTTTATATTTAGCATTTCTGGGTTGCTGCGAAATTTGATTCACAGATGGAGTTTTAGTTATAAGTTAATCCATATATATATATATATATATATATATATATATATATATATATATATAAATATATATATATATGTATATATATATATATATATATATATATATATATATATATATATATATATGTATATATATAAATTTATATGTATAGCCGTGTGCTTTAAAACAGGCGCGCTTGAATGATTTTATTAATTATGTTCTTCATTATTGGGGTGGATAATTATTTTTTGAAATATAGAAATTACAGTTTTTTTTTATCATGCGGAATTTTAATTCCAACTTTCGTTATGGATTCCAGAGATTATCTCGACTGTTTCGTTGATTCTGGGAACTAGAAACTTATGTGTCAATAATCACATCATTGTTTTATTAGATTTTTCTGTGATTTTCATTCCAATCCTATTTTAATTTTAGGCAATTTTCGCATTATTTTGTTGATGTACTCTCTCCGTTAATGAGTTGCAACGTACTTATTGAATTTTTAAGTGTTATTGCGTTCGCTAAACAGTAGATTAGTGAAAAAACTGCGCGACTTTGTTCAGTATTGTGAAGCAAAGGTCTCACAAGTATTTCAAGATCTGCCTCTCCTCAGTAAAGAAGCACAGGCACGAAAAGCGCGTTTATGTGCTTTCAGACCAAGTGCTGAGTCAAAAGATACTTTGAATCTCTCTCTCTCTCACTCATTCTTATAACGGATGGTGTTTATTGCAGTTTCTCGTAAGTGCGGTAATCCCGCATCTGTTGACAGCCTCGGAGCATGGAATGACTTCTTGGGATTAATGTCTACTGAGGGAGGAAGGATTTCTTAGGATTAACGGCTCCTAAGGGAGATCGAGCTTGAATTGGGATTTTGGTTTTATTTAGCGAGCGAGGCCGTAAATCTGTTTTTCCTGGGGGATTTATTCGCTCGTACCTACGTTTGTTATCTTTTGTGATCGTGCTTTTACTGCCCACTGGGCATTTCATCTCTTCCCGGAATTCAAGAACCGCCTACGAAAATATAATTATTGACTTCTCTTAGTCATCGAGAGGATATAGATTTCTCGTCTTTGATTCAACTGTTATGCTACACAAGACACCAACGATAAATGTTCATTATATATATATTATATATATATGTATATCACATTACCACAGGTGAATTGGCAATATAGTCGAAACCGGTCAGGACCTACACCCTGTCTCTTATTTTTCCCCTGTGGTAATGTGTGATGAATGAATCACGTAGAAAAAGTGATCATAATCATATATATATATATATATATATATATATATATATATATATATATATATATATATATATATATATATATATATATATATATATATATGTATGTATGTATGTATGTATGTATGTATGTATGTATGTATATATATATGTATATACCGTAAATTAGACATTCCTCCATTGAATCGGCATCCGAAGCTCATTCCTGTTCGCCCGGGGAGATTACATTTCTAATTAACCGATTTCAGCCAAAACGCTCCGAGGAATGACAGCGAAGGGCATTAACACTGAAATTCCATTTCACTGAAAGACGTTGCTTGTATTTCCTTGGCGTTGATTGTCAGGGTTGTATCACAATCCACTTTACTATCACGTGGGCCCGAAGCCCACCTTGTTTTCGTGTTCGGTATTTGAAGCGCAGAGCGTTGTAGAAATCGAGCCGATGACCTTCTTCACTGACCTTTGTTACTATCTGACCTCGTCTTGCGCCATCGGGATTAAATATATTGTAGGTGATCTTGGATGGTAGATATTGGCTGTTGTTAAAATCTGCTAGGACTATCCTTGTCAGCAGGCCTTCTTTCTATATTAAACTACGTTAGACTGCTGTTGGTTGGTTTACGGGACCGGGGGAAGGCCTCACGCCATTTCCGGAGCTGACTTCTTTAGACGTTGTAAAATAGATTATATTTATTTTCCATAGATGTTCATTATGAGTCTGGATAACGTAGATGAGGGTTGAAAGCACTTATCTGTCACTTCCTTCTCGTTATTACAAAGAGTCGTTTTAGCTGTTTAACAAAGTTTATTCATATTTTACTTCGAAAAGTAATTCAAGACGGACGGGAGTGTCAATCGATACCCAGTCGATACCCGTCTAATCGACTGGTCCTAGTTTACTTGAGTCAACTGACAACATAGTTCATTGTCTTCTCGTGAATTCCCTTATTGTTTTTGATGACATTGTTTGAGTATTAAGACTGTTATTTATTTACGATTATGCTTCCTGCTTTATCACAGTGACGTTATTTCAATGAGCTTTCCCTATTGAACTGTGGAACAGCCTACTATGGGATGTCGTGCAATTGGAACTTCAAAAGTTTATTGGAACTTCAAAAGTTTATTGGAACTTCAAAAGTTTATTGGAACTTCATAAGTTTATTGGAACTTCAAAAGTTTATTGGAACTTCCAAAGTTCAAGCGAAGGTGCAATGCATTGCTGCCCTAATACTATTCTCCTTGCATTTTAATACATTTTTATCTATTTGTTGATTTATTAATTTCTTTTTTTCTGTTTTTAATAAGTGAGTGGGATCTCCTCTTTCTGAATTTCCCTTTATCTCCTCTTACTTCTTCAGAATGAACACCTTAATCTTTGGAAGCTTGAATTTCAAGTCAGTGGCCGGTTTGGTGGGCTTGTTCCCTATGAATAGGTTTCATCTTCTGAATATAATAATAATAATAATAATAATAATAATAATAATAATAATAATAATAATAATAATAATAATAATGAACCATATTCTTTGGTAGCTTGAATTTCAAGTCAGTGGCCAGTTTGGTGGGCTTGTTCCCTATGAATAGGTTTCATCTTCTGAATAATAATAATAATAATAATAATAATAATAATAATAATAAAAAATATTGTACCCCCAAAAATGTCCTGCCTCTACCTTAAGGATACCCAAAACCACCAACGCACATATTTATTCATTGTATAACGCAAAACTCGAAACTGAATTCTCAGATAATGAATGCTGGATAAGTTTAAACGACTGGGTAATGGTCCTGTGATTGAAAATGTACTCCTATGACTGAGTGTATCGCAATGTTATCTCTGACTCGCTCAATATTCAATAGAATTCATATTGAAGGATTGTTGGCATAAACTAGATAATGGTAAAATGACTGAAGAGTTACATGACAAGAAGAAGGTATCGTCTTTCACGGGGTGCACTGTAGGCATTGTTAAAGGCTTTTTTTGCAGCGTCCTTTCGGCCCCTAGTTGCAACCCCTTTCATTCATTTTACTGTACCTCCACTCATACTATCTTTCGCTCATCTTGTTATCAGCACTCTCCTAACAATTATTTCATAGTGCAACTGCTTTGAGGTTTTCCTCCTGTTACACCTTTCAAACCTCTCAATTTCCTTTCCAGTGCCGAATGACCTCATAGGTCCCAGTGCTTGGCCTTTGGCCTAAACTCTGTATTCCATTCCATTCTCTCAAGTGGCTTCGGGTTACTCCAAGTTGCATAAACAAAGTGTAATAGAGCCGAGTGGTCGAAAGATTGTGTTACTCGATATGGTATGTGGTAATTTATTTAGTCTTATGTTCTCTTGATTATGGTCGTATGCTCGAGCTTTCTACTGATTTTTCAGTTGTTAAATGCCACGAAAACAATATAAAAAATATGACGTATAGACTTGATTTGGTACTGTCTGAGTGGCCCGTAGCTTCTGATCTCTCGGAAAGAAACGCGGCGAGAACAGCAGCTGTTCTCCTCTGGGTCCTGGGCTGACTCTAACAGTAACTGGCCCAAAGGAGGCCTTGCGGTATAGGCCTCCCGCTTACGGGAATACAAGTTTTTGAGCCTTGTTCCGAGTTCTAACGCCATTCTGAGCTTCTCGGGACGCCTCGATCGCCAAGGTCGAGTGACTTCTGCAACTCGATTCGGTTTCTTTTTTTGTTTTTTACGATCGCCGCAAAGTGACTGTAATTGCTGCTCGCCCATTGGTCGTTTTCAGAGGTGTATCTCTGACGTTCGTGGGTATCGTGCTTCCTATTGGTGGGTCTTCTCTAGGTCTGTTTTGACCCTAGCTTTTGATTGGTGTTCCCGTGGGTGGGTTCCCGGTGTTGCCAAGTTTCTGAAAATGAGAATGTGAAGATTTATGCTGTTTATGGTAATTACCAGAATTAGATTTACAGAGATAATTTTGCTTACTTTTTTTAAAAACCGCTATTGTATACTTTAGGAATATTATCTATAGTTGGTATACGTTCAGCGTAGGATCGTTAAGCCTTAAGAAAAATAAAAGTGAAATAAAAAAAAACACAAACCTATCATTGACTCAGCTACGTTGTCGTATGTTATACATTTTGGCAACAGACCAGCCAGACACATTGACCTTCAGCCTTAGAGGATATGTTTATTTTCCTAACGAATGCCTCAGTGCATCTTTTGTTGTATTGAAAGTGCTTGCAACCGCATGTTGGAATGTCGCGCATATTTTGCTTATTAATAGCCTGTGGTGGCTGGTGAGAGTTATGTGGTGCTGTACATGGGAAGGTATATATTTTGTTCACACATATACCTTTAGAATATCTTTCCTTTTCCTTTTGAACCTTTTTGGTGTGACGATTTTTCATCATGCAGGATACACACACACATATACATATATATATATATATATATATATATATATATATATATATATATATATATATATATATATATATATATATATATATATATATATATATATATATATATATATATATATATATCTTAAAAACTACTGAGGCTAGAGGGCTGCAAATTGTTATGTTGATCATCCACCCTCCAATCATCAAACATATCAGATTGCAGCCCTCAGCCTCAGTAGCTTTATTTTATTTAAGGTTAAATTTAGCCATAATCGTGCTTCTGGCAACGATATGGGATAGGCAACCACCGGGCCGTGGTTAAAGTTTCATGGGACGCGGCGCATATTGCATTATACCGAGAAAACTCTACAGCGTCGATTGCGCCGAAGAAACTTCGGCGCATTTTTTACTTGTTTTTACGACGTAATCACTCTGCTCCTTGCATTGAGAGGTGAGATATATAACAAATTCATATAAGCTGGACAGTAAACCTTTATCTGACTTCATATCACGATGGAATTAACATACGGTATCTCTTCCTTGCAAATGATGTCAGTTTACTTTGCAAATGATGTTAGCATACTATAAACACCAGGAAAGAGAAAGATTAGTTTCCTCTTGAGAAGTCTCCCGAAATGCTAATGAAAGAACAACAATATTAAAAGGAAACTTATAATATGTATATCGTTTGTCAGGTGTCTTGTTCGTTATGTTGGGGCATCAGCTGTAACTCGGGAGTGTTAATTGGCACAAATCTATAATATAGTCAGTATAACTTCATCTTTCTGGTGCAGTTCAATATTGCCAGGTCTGTGCGTGCCGTATCACGAGGATCAATGATACTGGTGATTCATCTAAAGTAAATGTTAAAGATCTTGGCGTCTAATTGCTTAAATCCCGAACCATTTAGTGCTTTCATAAAATGGTGGTCTGTTTAACAATTCTGATATAATCTAATGCTTCCTTTGTCCTTGGAAAGCATTAAAAATTAAGATCGAAAATAAAGTCAGTAGTCTTAAATAGAGGATATGAAGTCTAATTTGTGTTGGCATTCCTTACGGTACCCGTCTTGTCAGAACTAATTTAATTGGTCTCTTGTTTGTTTTGTGTATTTTTACTGTTATTTGTTTAATTTCCAAGACTTCAGTATTCTTGCCTGCATTTTTTCCTGGCAGTGGCGAGAAACCTGATCTCTCTCTCTCTCTCTCTCTGTCCAATTCTCTTATGAGTTGCCGGGCTGTATTTTGAGCTCTCTCTCTCTCTCTCTCTCTCTCTCTCTCTCTCTCTCTCTCTCTCTCTCTCTCTCTCTCTCTCCCCAGTTGTCTTGTCATGAGTTGCCAGGCTGTATTCTGAGGTCTACTGCCCCACTGAACTTCTGTACAAGAAGACGGCGTATTGTAGCTCATGACTAGTAATGTGATTGTTTGCCTTTAATCATCATCCTTGAACTGAGTTGTCCGCAAATCTTAGGGGATAAAAGTGTAGCCGGAAGTGAGCTCTCACCCTTTTCTGAAGGTTTCCCCATAACTTTGATTGAAAGGAAAATTTTTGAGAAGCAGTTGTGGCAGTCTTACCCTTCAAACGAAACAACTGGGTATCGTGGACAGATGTTTATGATTTATTTTTCTGAATTTTTATTCAGGAGTGTCTGGACACTTAAAATATATATATATATATATATATATATATATATATATATATATATATATATATATATATATATATATATATATATTATATATATATATAGTATATGTATAACTGAATCACGAAAATATGGAAATTGGTGAATATATATAAAAACAAAGGCAAATCCACGAAGGAAAGTGCAACAGCGGAGTGGTGCTAGGCCTTTCGACTTACTGTCCTTTACTAGCAGAGTATATATATATATATATATATATATATATATATATATATATATATATATATATATATATATATATGTGTGTGTGTGTGTGTGTGTGTATATAAACATCTTATTATATAGTACTGTAACAATCAGTTGGAAATGACACTGTCACCATGAAAGGTGGATTTAGTTGAAAAAAAAAATTTAAGTAGAGCCTATTCTCTATACCACAAAGAAAAAAAAGAAGATAAATGGAAGAAGTACGTTGAAGGGAAACAAAAACTGTTTTTCCTCGTTGAAGGGAAACAAAAAATGTTTCTCTCTTCATTTACGACTTTGACCGGGACAATGTGAAAGCTTTTCTTTTCCGAAGCCTTCAGGAAAGAGTAACAGGGTCTGTTACCCTATCTGGGCTTGTTAAGCCGGCAACTAAAGTCAAAGGAAAGATAGGTGACTCTTTTTCTTTTAAACTTCAGGAAGAGTAACTTAGCAACTTTCAGGATGTGACTTGAAAGTACACTTAGCAACTTTCAGGGTGTGACTTGAAAGTACACTTAGCAACTTTCAGGATGTAACTTGAAAGTACAGTTAGCAACTTTCAGGATGTGTTTTGTGGGGAGTGAAATAGTATTTGTGAAGTCAATTAAATTTCATAGATTAAATAAAAGAGGATAAATGCAGTGAACGGATGTTTTGTATGTTTGCTGACCGTAAATTTTTTCTTTAATCAAAGATATTTACTTTCTTCCATTTCTGTTTCTTGACGATTATTATTGATTATTCGGTCCCCCTGCGCTGCCTAGGTATTAGTGAAGTGTGGTTAGGTAGAAATAAATTGCTATACATTTATATCTTGAGCACCTGTAAAAAAAATATTTTCCACAGATGTGGTTTTATGTAGTAATGTTATTGCTTGTTTTTTTTTTATTTCTAGGTTTTTAGAGTGTTGTTTATCTTACTATCTTTTTCCTTTATCCTAATACTTCACATGTTAGTAATATTTGAAGGCAGGTAAGCAAGCGTAACATGAGTAATTTTTGAAAGCAGGCAAGCAATCATAGCGTGAGTAACGTTTGAAGGCAGGAAAATAAGCATACTGTGGTGTATGTTTGTGCAAGAAGCATTCATCTTCTTCCTCTAATATTTTTGTTTAGGTTTTGTGGGTTAGGAAAGGGAACTTATGGCATGTGTTGATTATTTTTTCATAATTGCAAATTCCTCTGTAAGTCAGAGTCGCTTTTGATATTTTCCGTACAGTTTGTTTATGTTTAATGAGTTCTGTTGTTACAGTCAAAAGGAAATTAAGGGTTTTTTTTTATAATTTTTAATTGTATTTTTTATGAGTCGCTTTTGATATTTTCCGTGCGGTTATTACCTCGGAAATATCGTTTCTTTTCAGTTTGACTTTTTATTTTATGCCCTGTTTATTAATTTGGCGTTTTCAGTTTTCAAGATTTGTCTCTTGTCATGTGGACGTTTTTAATTTAACTGGTCATGTATTCTGGTCCTTACAGCCTAGAGCATTCAATTCCGATATTTCTTTCTCTTCGTTTGGACGTTTCTAATCATACTGGTTATATTTCCCTGTTCTGATTCTGATCATACTGGTTATATTTCCCTGTTCTGACAGCTTAGAGCAACAGACCCATTGCTAAAGATATGAATCCACTTTATAGACGTGACAAATTTCCTTCTGAACGTGACCTCTGTCAAGCATTCCCTGTGGCCTCTAGCTGTATGTTAAATATAGCATTTGAGAGAGAGAGAGAGAGAGAGAGAGAGAGAGAGAGAGAGAGAGAGAGAGAGAGAGAGAGAGAGAAATCCGATTAAACAATCGCATTGGCACTCATGCAGAGAAATTCTTACGGCGTCACATCGGTAGCAGCACCGTGATTGGCTGCCCGATCGTCACGGGAAAAGCATCGCGACCTTCTCATTGGTCGGTCAGCCGCCGCCGCCGCCATCCAAGGACGACCATCAAGTGGCATGACCAAGGTCTCGCGAGACCCCAGGGTCATCAAGGTGCCCCGGGGAAGTGAAACTTGAAAGATTGAGACGCCCGGATTTCGCTCGCGATGTTTTGGTTGGAGGAGTGACTGCGCCGCCTTCCAATCCTTCGACGATTATCGCTTTTAAGATAAGAGCTGGATGATTTAATTGCATCTTAGGGCAGAGAGAGAGAGAGAGAGAGAGAGAGTTAGTAGCTGTTTCTCCTGCAGGGGTCTTGTGTGGCCGTGATAAGGTCAGGGATGGGTGAAGGAGGAAGGCTCAGAGTGAAGAGGGAAGGACGGAACCTTCAGATCTCTGCCGAAGAGCCTTCTCAGATACTGTAACACTTGGCTTATTGGTATCTCTCTCTCTCTCTCTCTCTCTCTCTCTCTCTCTCTCTCTCGTGGGTGTGTATTTCGGTAGTGGAGTGGAGAGGTGTGGCTGTCTTCTTCCTCCTGCCGGAGTGTTTACGTTTTGTTTGTTTGTTTGTTTGCACGTGATGGACGTGAGGTGCGGAGGTAGATTGTTGCTACTGATATTGATATGAGCCCTGAGGAGGACTGCTGTGGGAACGTGAAACCTGAATTTATTGAATAAAGTTTACAGTAAGAATTTTTTAGTTAGTAAATAGGTTGTCTTCTGATGGTGTCGACACCTAGGCAAAATATTTCTTTATGCACTTAATTATTAAATAAATTTTACATTTCAGGAATTTCATTTAGTAAAACTATTTCCTGTTGGTGTCGCCAGTAAGGGAAACTAGTTCTTTCAGTGTGCGCCCTTAAATTTCTCTCTCTCTCTCTCTCTCTCTTAGGGCTCTTCAGAAGTCTTTCATTAAGAAAGTTTATCCCATCATAATTAAATATTTATTCATTTTCTCTCTCTCTCTCTCTCTCTCTCTCTCTCTCTCTCTCTCTCTCTCTCTCTCTCTCTCTCTCTTAGGGCCCTTCAGAAGTGTTCTTTAGTTAAGAAAGTTTATCCCATCATAATTAAATATTTATTTATTTTTCTTTAGTAAATTACGTGACCTTGGAGGAGCACAAAGGTATATTGAAAGGACTTCAGTGGACTGGGATTCCTACACTCCTTAGGAACGGGTCCTTCGCTTCTCTTGACCTTTATTAAGGCGTCTGGTTTCGTGTCCCTTTGACCTACGGCAAGGAAAAAAAAACTGGTTATTAATTCACTTGACAGTGGCGTTACCAGAATAAATTTAAATATGTGTTTTTAATTCATAAAATATTTTAGGCAGGAGGTAAAATGGAGCATTTTAGCCTCTTTAGAAATTCGGTCGGTCCAGATTTCACTCGTTAATTGAACTGAATGGAATATAGAATTCAGGCCAGAGGCCAAGGGCTGGGGACCTATGAGGTCATTCAGCGCTGAAACGGAAATTGACTGTAAAAGGTTTGAAAGGTGTAACAGGAGGAAAACTCAAAGCAGTTGCACTATGAGTCCATTGTTAGGAGAGGATGGAAAGTAAGATGGAAGAAAGAGAATATGAGAGGAGGTACAGTAAAAGGAACGGAAAGGGATGCAGCTAGGGGCCGAAGGCACTCTGCAAAGAATGTTAAGTAATCCCTACAGTGCGCCGCCTGAAGTGCACTGACGGTACTATCCCCCTACGGTGTTAACTTGTTAATGAAACGACTTCAGATACTTTTCGGGCCTATTTAAGCTTTTCCATCATTTCTGAAGATATGAATTTAAGGGTTTATTTTCTTTGAAGCGGCTCTGTATCAGTTGCATTGATTTGGAAACTTACGAAGGTACAGACTTATGCTCTCTCTCTCTCTCTCTCTCTCTCTCTCTCTCTCTCTCTCTCTCTCTCTCTCTCTCTCTCTCTCCTTTCAAAAGTGTTTCGTGAAGAAAGCCTGCCCCATCATTATTTTCATTTTCTCTCTCTCTCTCTCTCTCTCTCTCTCTCTCTCTCTCTCTCTCTCTCTCTCTCTCTCTCTCTCCACACACACACAGATATTTATATATGTGTGTGTGTTCGTTATCCAGTGATTACGACATTCGTCTCAGTAGCTAAATGGTTAGGGTTCATAATCCCCCCTTGTGGCACTTGAGTGCAAGCGGTGGAATTACGCACTTGGTAATCATTAGGCTACGGCGGCGGGTAGAAACCCCATCCCAAAAAAGTCTCAAAGATAAAGCCTTCCGTAACCACCCACCCTTACGGGAAAAGACTGACGCCATTGAGCGCAAGAAATAAAACACCTTCATAGACGACAAGCCCTCGGGCGAAGAAGCCTTTGCGCAGGGCGGTAACAGATGATGAGGCATCGTCTCGGCAGAACAGGAGAACTACTTCAACAATAAACACGTTCATCGTAATGGCTCCTTTCAGGGGGGCCTCGTCCATAAACAGGGGGCCGATCTAGCTGTCCAAATAAGCAGGAGATAAGGCTGGGGAACAGTACTGGCCATGGCGTCAGGTTAGGATGTAATGGGGAAAAGAGGCGAACGGGGGTGGAGATGAATGGGACGATAATGAGATGGGCACGCATCGAATACCAAAAGGAGAGAGAGAGAGAGAGAGAGAGAGAGAGAGAGAGAGAGAGAGAGAGAGGATAAAGCTACAAGACGAGGGAGTGAAATAAGAGAGAAAGAGAGGAATAAGGATAGAAATGTGAGAAAAAGGAGGAAAGTGAAAACACATCGAATACCAAAGAGGAGAGAGAGAGAGAGAGAGAGAGAGAGAGAGAGAGAGAGAGAAGAAGCTAGAAGACGGGGGAGTAAAATAGGAGAGAATGAGAGGAATAAGGATAGAAATGTGAGAAAAAAGGAGCAAAGTTAAAAAAGTGAATTCAGAATAAAAGGAAGGGGAAGAGAATGAGAATATTAAAATTAGAAATATAGAAAATAGGAACTAGAAGAAAAAAGAGAATTGAGAAGGGAATGCGGAATACTAGGAAGAGGGAGATAAAGAAGAGAATGACGATATTATTAAAACAACACGGAACACGGGAGACGATTACGGAAAGAATATTAGCCAAGGACAATAAACAAGAATAAAAGAGGAGAGAGAGAGAGGAGGGGGTGGGGGGCTCTTAAGTATTAGCACCCATCCTCCTTAAGAAAACAACACGGAACACGAGAGGCGAATACGGAAAGAATATTAGCTAAGGACAATAAACAAGAATAAAAAGAGAGAGAGAGAGAGAGAGAGAGAGAAGAACCCAGGTGTTGGCTAAATATAAAACCTTCCTTGTTATGAACGCAAACAAGCGTTCAACTGCATCAACATTGAACTCCCCCTCGCTGTGAGAGAGGTCCTCTGTGAACTCTGGGTTCTAAAGGGGTCTCTCTTTTCTTAGCTGTTTGTTTGTAAGGGAAGAAGAAGAAGAAGAAGAAGAAGAAGAAGATCGCTGTCGTGTTTTGTTTGCGCCTCCGTCAAAAGACCCTCTGAAAAATTAAATGTCTGGCGCTGCTTATGGTAACAGTGTCTTGTAAGATTTAAAAAAAAAATCAGTTTGGTTGTTATGTATTACTTTTTATGTCTGCTTTTTTTTTTTTTTTTTTTTTTGTCTGCTCTTTTGGTTGACTGACGTATGCAGCAGTCACCATCGTATGAGTTACCAGTATGTGAATATTATTGAAAAATTATTATCATTACATTTTGTCAACCTCTCGTGACCCCAATAATCCTTTAAAACTTAAGATTGTTTTATTTATATGTTTATTCAATTTGTTCATTTTGACCAACAGCTGTTGTTTCTAACTTGTCTATCTGTATGTGGCTGAAGTAAAGAATGTCATTATTATTATTATTATTATTATTATTATTATTATTATTATTATTATTATTCAATTTTCTTGTAAAAAATTATGCTTCTCAGCCTATTGCGATTATTTTCATCACAGCTTAACAAACAATAAACCCGAGTTTCATGCATCATTTGCACGAAAGTGTCAATAAACTGTCGCACTCGGTACTCAGTAACCTTCAGAATGAAAATACACATTACTGAAGTAAATTAAATAATGTTTACTTTCACTGTCACGCGCGAACTATCACATGATCATGACCTGAGACATGAATCTTCGCTGAGAGTCTATTTGAGCCCCTGTAGGTGCTGAGACATGTCACGTCCTCAGTACAATAATGTTTTCTGCCCTCCAGCTTGTCTCGGAATAATTCTTGTATTGGTACCAGGGAAATAGTTCTCAATGTTATCGTTCCTGGTAATTGGTAATACCTAGTTTCTAAGTTCTCATGACATATGAATATTGCGTTCCTTGGCAGCTAGGAGTTATTCGTTGCGTTCATTATTTGTTACATATCTTTGTTTTGACTTTGTTAAATATTTAGTATTTCCTTTTTTTGACTTTGTATGTTAAATATTTAGTATCTCCTTTTTTGACTTTGTTAAATATTTAGTATTTCTTTTTTTTATGTGTGATCATTCAGTATACCTCATATTTTAATAATGATGTCTCGCCTATTTTTTTATTTTTTATTTTTGTGTATTCACTATATCTCATTTTTAATGTATACATCTAGTTCCTCGTTGGACGGGTTGATATAGTTCTCGGCTAGCACTCTGCTGAGCTCGAGTTCGCGTCTCCGGCCGGCCAATGAAGAATTAGAAGACTGTATTTCTGGTGATAGAAATTCATTTCTCGCTATAATGTGGTTCGGATTCCACAATAAGCTGTAGGTCCCGTTGCTAGGTAACCAGTTGGTTCTTAGCCACGTAAAATAAGCCTAATCCTTCGGGCCAGCCCTAGGAGAGCTGTTAATCAGCTCATTGGTCTGGTTAAACTAAGGTATACTTAACTTAATGTATACATCTCGTGTATTACTTTTTTTTATTAAGTCAGTGTTCATTCAACACACCTCTTTTTTTCAGTCATTATATCTCGTCTGTTTCATTTCTTTTAGTAATTTTTTTAATAAGTATGCTTCAGTATTTATAGCAAATATTTATTTCTCGTGTATTAGCTTCTCTTTGTAAATGTGTTCATTCAGCTTATCTTCCTTTTTGAAATTTTATATCTCGTCTATGTTGACCCTCGCCTGCTGCCTCATGTTTGACAGTTTTCCTTCTCAGTATTTGCAATTTCTTCTTTGATAATTTTCCTTCTCATTATTTGCAATTTCTTCTTTGATCATTTTCCTTCTCATTATTTGCAATTTCTTCTTTGATAATTTTCCTTCTCATTATTTGCAATTTCTTCTTTGATCATTTTCCTTCTCATTATTTGCAATTTCTTCTTTGATAATTTTCCTTCTCAGTATTTGCAATTTCTTCTTTGAGAATTTTCCTTCTCAGTATTTGCAATTTATTCTCTTGCTCTCGCATTAAAATAACGTAATGCCATCGCTCAGTAATTTCATCCAAAGCACACTCAGTTACTTCAGGGATGTTCAATAATTATTCTTCAATAATTATTCTCCACGAGCAATTGCTGACATCATCATCTTGTCACTGGCATGTCATCAGTAATCACTAACCATTCATTACTCTTGACACTCTCATGATTGCCATTTATTTGGTGTTGGATGTTGGTAATTAATCAGTTTGCGATCTAGTCCATGGAAAGGAGGGCACTCGTCAAGATATTAAGTTAGTAACTTTTTTTAAGTGGGTATTATTTATTGTTGCCCCCACCCCTACTTTTTCTCCCTTGGCAAACCTGCCTCAGGTAGCATGCAGAGTAGGGAGACAGGGATATTTAGCGTTACTTGGGAGGGGTTTCAGGAGGGAGCTAAGCCCCCCACGGCGTCCTAAGTTAGGTTAGGAAGGTAGGGTCTGGTTAGGACAGGGCACGGTATTCTACGACAGGTTAGGATCTCTCAAGCCTACCCCTGTCTCCCCACTCTGCGTCCGCTCTCTCTCTCTCTCTCTCTCTCTCTCTCTCTCTCTCTCTCTCTCTCTCTCTCTCTCTCTCTCCTTCAGATGCTTAATCCCCAGACGCCCTTACGGAAGGTAGCAAGTTCAGCGGGTACTTGGGAGGGAAGTCGAACCGTGACGGGTGCCAAGAGTGGCCACATAGCTCGGGTGGCGTGAGGCTGGAGTTAGCCAAATGTAATTTGTTTTTGCCGTATGCGTTCTCGTCAGATCGTGTGATACTTACTGCTTTCTAGAGGCACGACGACAGCAGCAGAACTATTTTTGCGTCTTACGACTGCGTTCGGGATTAAAGAATTTGATTCTTGTTGTTGTTGGCGATTTTCCCATTAAATTATGTGTAGTGCTGTTTCCGGGTTTTTTGTCATCGTCGTTATTATTGTAATCATTGTGTTTGATGTCATAGACCTTGCCAGATGTTTGTATAGTTTTTTTTTTTTTTCAAAGGATTCCAGGCTTTATTCGAATGAGTAATTTTCATGCCATTTTATTACCAGCTCCAGATAATTACGAATTAATACACTGTACTGTTATTTTTACATGTAAAACAAAACCTTCAGTTTTCACCTGATATTGATCAGGAAATGACCCACCTAGTCATTCCAGTATATTAAAATGCTTAAAAGGATATGAATTAGTGTGCTTAGAAGGGATTGCTCTGTAGCATGCGCTTGTTCTCAGTGTGGACTGTTCTGTAACACATCCTGAGCAGGAAAGTCAAGAGTTCTCAGTGTGGACTGTTCTGTAACACATCTTGACCAGGAAAGAAGTCAAGAGTTCTCAGTGTGGACTGTTCTGTAACACATCCTGAGCAGGAAAGTCGAGAGTTCTCAGTGTGGACTGTTCTGTAACACATCCTGAGCAGGAAAGTCAAGAGTTCTCAGTGTGGACTGTTCTGTACCACGTCCTGACCAGGAAAGTCAAGAGTTCTTAGTGTGGACTGTTCTGTAACACATCCTGACCAGGAAAGTCAAGAGTTCTCAGTGTGGACTGTTCTGTAACACATCCTGACCAGGAAAGTCAAGAGTTCTTAGTGTGGACTGTTCTGTAACACATCTTGACCAGGAAAGAAGTCAAGAGTTCTCAGTGTGGACTGTTCTGTAACACATCCTAAGCAGGAAAGTCAAGAGTTGACAAATACGGAGATTAATTTTTTTTTTTTTTGTCTGTTTTCTATTTAAAACGCAATACATAACATCACTTGATTTATGTTTAATGTTGGGTTGCGTAGATCTATGCCCTAGATGACTTAAAGTCTTAGCCAGACAAACTGGGCATGACACTGACATAAGAACAGATTATATGTCAAGTTTCATGTAATTACTTTTCTTAATATAGAAATGCATCGCTAGTTTTAAAAAAAAAAAGTAGTGGCATGTAGTATTATAACATTGTAAGTCAATATTTACATTTAGATTACAAGATGTTATATTGTTATTGCATAATGACTGATGACTCGCGAATGCAGTAAAAAAATAAAAGTAGTATTGTAGTTATAACATCACATCTCAATATTTAAATTTAAATTTTAAAAAAAATTGTGTTTTTGTTGTATAAGGAATCATGAATGCAGATTTAGGAAGTCAATTTCATTAGAGATCTATCGAATAGAATCGTTTTAGACCATCAACCAAAAAAAGTAACCCACTGTTACCAGTTAAATCTAGTACCCAGAAGGATGAATTTGAACTGGGCATTGCTCAGCCGCCAAATAGGTTGGTATGCCTTACTCATGAGATTTGCGTCAAGTATTTAGAATGGCCAAGTCAGTCTTTATTCTTGGTGATTTTACGTTCGTTAGTTTAGAGGCCAGATCATGGAAGCAAATATGTGGTAACATTGTACACTAGTAAAATATATTGATTATGTTATTGGCCCATTTAATGTGTCCTAAAAGGACAGTTTCATCACGTGGACATAAATGAAGGAAGCAGTGTTTGGTGCTACAAAAATTAGAACTGCAGGTGTTAACAACAATTAGATTTTATTTAGCAACGTATCTGGACTGCTGTGTTCGATAGACACAGCATCTTGGCTGTGTTTATAAATGGAAAAAAACTAAGTCCTTATATCCTCGTCCCAGCCAGACTTTGGGGACTTAGAGATCGGCTCTGTGGTGAGGTTTTACCAGAGTTAGAATTTGTATTCCGTCTCTTGGTGAACCTAGTTCTCCTTAGCTTGAAGCTGCTTCGATATAGAAAGCAGTTAGCATTGAAAAGAGGCCTTTAGTAAGGGGATAACAGCGATTTTTAAAAGAAATCTGCTTGCCTTTGCAGCAGGCTGCAAGCACCGATAATGCGGCAAACATGAATCTCCTTTGCTTCAATGATCGACTGTAATTTTTCTGGTGTAACAACAACAAAGATCACTGGGTCATGCGCTTACGTTCCTGTGAGTGCATAATGTAATATTGCACATTCTCTCTCTCTCTCCAAGGATGTAGGGTCTCTAATACATTCTCTCTCTCTCTCTCTCTCTCTCTCTCTCTCTCTCTCTCTCTCTCTCTCTCTCTCTCTCTCTCTCCAAGGATGTAGGGTCTCTAATACATTCTCTCTCTCTCTCTCTCTCTCTCTCTCTCTCTCTCTCTCTCTCTCTCTCTCTCTCTCTCTCTCTCTCTCTCTCTCTCTCTCCAAGGATGTAGGGTCTCTAATGTGTTGATTTTTTTTTAAGTCACTGGTATCATACATCGCTTAAGCTTTGTAGAACCATTCCGGTTTTGCATAATACTTATAAATAAAGGAAGGACGAAACCAAGCTTATAAAATGCTTCGAATTCTGAATCATCTTATTTTAGGTCGAAATGAGCTCAAGCTGGATAAACAGCGCCCCAGTACCCTATTGACTTCATGGCCTATTTAATTTACGCATTATTTGCACATATGTCCATGTTTCACGGACGAAGTCTTTCAAGCAATTTCCTCTCATTTAGACTCAAAGGTGGATATTCAGGCTTCAGTTTAACGTTTTCAATTGAGCTTTTGCTCTTGTGTTCATTCTTATTACTTCTTTCTCTGCCACATCTCTTTACAAAACTGAATTTTGTTCTTTTCTTTTCTAGTGTATAAATCTCTCTCTCTCTCTGGATTATTTAGGGATGTTTTGGGGGAAGTGATTTTTCTCTTATTTTTATAGATTTCATTTTTGTACAGTTTTTAAGTTTGTGGACCTCTTCAGTATCATCTAGAATAATATATATAATGTGAAATTATATTTTCATGTAGCCATTTAACGATCTGAAAATATGTAGTCTTCGTTATCTGTGACTAGTTATAATAAATATACTGTTCATTTTATACGTATTATGCCACCAGCTTGTTCCTTGCTTAGATAGAAGTTCTAATTGCTTAATTTAAGAAAGAAGTTGTAAACAGGAAAAGCTGCAGACGTGATTGATTTCATCATTTCATAGCTCTCAACCTTCACATGGTGAATGTCAGTGAACTTTGACAAATGATAGGAGTAACTGTACTCTTAATAGTAATGTTGTGCAATTGGTACTTTTTCAAAAGTTCAAGCGAAGATGCAATGCATTACTACCCTAATGCTATTCTCCTTGCATTTTAATACATTTTTATCTATTTATTAATTTGTTTTTTTCTTTTTAATAAGTGAGATCTCTTCCTTTTTGTATTTCCCTTTACCCGCTCTTACTTCCTAAGGGACACCATATTCTTTGGAAGCTTGAATTTCAAGTCAGTGGCCCCTTTGGTGGGCTTCTTCCATATGAATAGGGTTCGTCTTCTGAATAATAATAATAATAATAATATAAGAAATGGATGAGGCAGATACTATTCAAGGGATGAATAATTATCAATGGAACTGAAAGTATTCAGTATAATTTCCTTTAAAAAAGAAAAAGGAATCAGTAAAAGGAGTACATTCCGAGTTACAGGAACTTGTGCACTGTACAAGCTTTGCTTGATGGTAATTAAAGTGTTCATGTTTTCTCAATTCAAACTTACACAAATGTCTGGTTTTTTCCTCAATTTGTCCACTTGATTTTCAGGCTATTCATAGCTAGTACAAAACAGATTTTGAAGTTAATTTACCGAGAGACTGTGAGATTATAGTATGCATTTACACATTCATATTCGTCGCGAAAGAGAAAAAAGCGCACTCAGACAAAATTAATGAAGGTTACGCTTGTTAAGTGTGCAGTACTTCCTATCATCCTGTTTGAATTCTGAATTTATAATTATTTATACCTTTATTTATTCAGCTGTGACAGCAATGATTCATCTTTGCTAATCGGAAACACGTCATGAACACCTGAGTTACCGGGCATCCTGTAGGCATTTCATTTATTTTATTTGTCGACTAGTACAAATAGCAACGCCACCTCCCTCGGAGCGATCCCTGGGACCTTGAACCCAAGAATGAGTAAACAAACCTGGAGAGATCCCGGGCACTGGGCCCCGTGAGACTCGTGTCAGGGTTCATTGACATCCGTGGTTGAGTAATGCCCATCCTCAATAACCCTCTGTAGCGAAGACATTGGCACTCACGGGGTATCCTGTCTTGCATGCCCCCCCCACCCCCTCCTTTCACCAAACAACAAATCCATCCCCCCCCCCTATGCGGTTCCTTTTGAGGCATGACCAGACCGACCTCTACGATCCCAATTGTACTTTGTGATACATCTTGAAGTTTACTCGTCTCTGCAGGATTGGGGTATCTGGGTATTATTGTGTTTATTCTGATGCTTTCTTGTGTGGACGCTGTTATACTGGAGTGGTTATGGGAGTGGCGTGGCGCGTGACGGAATAGGTAACGGGTGAACGCCAATACAGATTGCTGAAATTATATACGACGCCTGTGGGAGGAAGGGAGACGGTCGTAGGGGCAGCAGTGTTAAGGTTAATAGGTACGTTACGTTTGGTTGTTTATGCCAATGTGCGCCGTATCTATATTCT